>NC_137200.1:9388100-9415600 GCF_960531495.2 Zeus faber
GGACGGCGGCCGCTCCCCTTGACGTGATATTCGTGTCGGCGCGCGGCGCGGGCAGCAGGGCTGCGTCGCAAAACACAATCTCTGACTTTGTTTATCGGCCAGACCACGGACGGGAGCCTCTGCCGGCGTTCCGAGTCAGTTGAGGTGGGAGGCGCAGCGCTCAGTTGCTCTGCACTCAAGGCTACGGCAAAATGGTGTGGTCTACCATCAGAATTGAACGGAAAATCAAACCCGAGCCTCTGTCATCATCGTCCACAACAGCTTCCAACTAGGTCGGAAAAACAGTTCAGGTGGTTTTTTTTGGTGAAATTGATTTAAATTTCTGGAGTGACACATTTACTGCCGTCTTTCCGTAATGATATTTGGTCTTTCTAAGAGCTGAAATTAGACCGTACCCATACTATATTAATAATAATAATAATACATATCAGGTCTGATACTATGCTCAAATTGCTCCCATACCAGAACCAGATAGCAGTGTGACATTAAATTAGCTTCCCCTTTTTTTCCTTTTTCTAATTCTGTTTTAACACAGCAAAATGATAAAAAAACATTTTATCAATATATATATATATATATATATGATTGAAAACTATTTGTCTGTCGGTATTCTGCACCAGCAAGAGGACAAGAGCACAGCAGAAGAAGAAAATATGGTATCAGCACATTCCCACCTAATAATAATAATAATAATATGAATATAATAATAATGATAATAACAACAAGTAAACCATCCATTGTACATTTTAGCAAAAACCCCCACGTTGATGAGAGATGCATCCTGCCGCTGTCTCCCTTCAGACAGACACAGAAACAAGCAGCAGACGGCAACCAAACAAAACGGAGCAGCAACAGATAGAGAAGGCAATCTGCTGTTAAAAACAAACCAACAAACAACAACTCCACTACAGCAGATGAGTGGCTGCAATTGGTTTGGATATATATATATATTTATTTTTTTCCCCCCTCTACATTTCCTGTCTGTGTGTTCTGTGGGCAACTCACACTCCGGGCAGCGATAACTCAGCGCAGGGGCCCGCAGCGGCGCTGACATTGTCAGATTAACTGCTCCCAGCGAGATTAATGCCACCAGATGCCAGGCGAGATGCCATATTAATTACCCAGAGATAATGTCAGCCCAGCCATATGGCAGTCCAACTGGCCATTTAGTTGACAAGAAGAGGTCTTTATAGCTGCGGCGGCTTTCCCGCTCAGACTCAACAGCGAGAGGGGCGCAGCGGATCGCCACATTAGCACCCGATACCTTAGCAGCTAATGTACTGTAAAGCTATTTACAAAAAAATGTGGGTCCACATTGTCATGCCACGAGATGTATCATACATCAGGTCAGACATGCAGAGGCAGAAAAAAAAAAAAATAAATTCAATAGTATGGTCATATGTGTCACGATTCTCCTAATTCACGATTAGTTTTGACTTTGGATTTCAAGGTCACAATTCGATTTGGGATTTCAAAATGATTTATTTCAGCACCGACGGCTATGCCTTTGTTAGACTACCGAGTCTTGATTTGTAAAGAGAAAATTGTCTTAATAAGTATCTTGGATTTGAATATTTAAAATGATAAATAATAACAAAAATATGAGAATATCCAAACAACATACCTAAACAGTTAAGAGCTTGAACAAAACTAGACTTTAGAGTAGTAAACAATAACTTACTTATGACACTACTTTTAAGTTACTCACCAAAATAAGCGGAGAGAAACGGATGCTATTTTTGCCAGAGGGGGAGGCTAGTAATAAAAGGCAAATTACTACCTGCAGCTCCGATCAGAGCGCTCTTTTCTCCAAACAAAACAAATAAAAACTCTAGATGTATTTAATTTACTCCGTTTCATGCTGCTGCTCTGCTGTGGAGCAGATCGCAGATGGCTTCTGAAAAAATCCCGGGTACTCAAGGCGCGGTGGCAAATACCCGGTGGTTGGGAACTTCTGCACTAGAGGACATTCCGTCGGTGATGGCTGGTTTTATTTCCCCACTTTCATCACCACATCTATAGGATCACACGCATCATCGTCTGACCAGCGATGGACACTTGGTACCAAGTCCCCGGGCGCGTCGATGAATGCTGCCCACTGCTCCTGGCTGCCCCCCCAGAGGAAGGACAAGCCAGGGTGGGCTAAATGCAGAGGCCTCATTTCACCAGCCACCATCCAAAGCGTGTGTGTGTGTGTGTGTGTGTGTGTGTGTGTGTGTGCATGTGTTGTGTGATAATTTAAGATTCTGCGCAGACTCCACACAGTTACCCGGAATATTTCGTTCTCACGTGTGTTCACTGGGCAACAAACTGGATGAACTATATTGTTATTTTTTTTACAATATTCAGATTCTGTTCGAATTTCGTTCCTGCAGCCCTAGTGCCTGCTGGGAGGGTGCGGTGTGCATTAGGGGATGCAGTGCAGTGGACCCTCCACGGAGCCGACCGCAGCTCTCCCACCTCCGAACCGAACTTCATGAAAGTCGGTTTGGAGCCGAGCGGGCTGCAGTAGACACCCTGCAGCACACACCGCGTTTGTTTACCGGTGGATCTTGACCGCCCCAATATGGCGACCGTGTCAGACAACATTACCCACAAAAATACGGGGAGAATCGTGAACCTGATTGTGATTTCGAGGTTCGAAATCAAACGCTCATTTTGACCGATTTTCGATTTCAAATTGGAATGGTGACACCCCTAGTCATATGGTATGCAAAAAATACCGGTAGGACATACATCCAATGAGATATCAGTATGCAAACACTGCATGCGCCGCTGACAAGCGTATCGCACAATGCATTGTTGAGTACAAGACACCAGTAAAAGTTTTTCTGCACCGTCGTCATCAACCCTCAACACACTGGAAGGAAGTGGAGCGGCCACGCGACAAAGTAGAACATCCGAGAGGCCATTTTTTCTTTGCGTCACACACTCAAGTACAGTAGGCTGGATGATACAATGCCTCTGTCGTATGTAGTATGTCATTCTCAACATTAACATTAGTAGCAATATAGCCATATACATACAGACATATATACAGTATCACACACACATATGTATATACAGTGTGTGTAATATATATATATATATATATATATATATATATATATATATATATATATATATATATATATGCACAAACACACACACACACACACACACACACACATGTATATCTGTGTGTAATATATATATATATATATATATATATATATATATATATATATATACATACACACAAGTATATATATATATATTCAGAGCGAACAGTTTTCGACAACGTCATTATTACATTCACATGACTGGGAGGGAGGTGAGGGAGTACAGGGAGAGCGAGAGAGAGAGAAAAAGAGAGAGAGGGAGAGGCCGAGCTTGGCCCATCCAATCTCACCCTGCCTGCTGTCTCCATCCCTATCCCCATCCCATTCCACCCCCACCCCACCCCTGCCACCCCCGCCACCCCCACCTCCCCCCATCCCCAAACCATTCCAACAAATCCGATTTAATCAGACAACTTGTGCGGGGCGGCTCGCAGTAAGAAAAAGGATAATTAGTAAACAGAGGAGCCAGTCGCTGGCCTTATTGGCATTCGCGCCGGGTTACTGTGTCGCATTTAAAATGCAGCCTGATGAAGTCTACAGAATCAAGCCATTTGTTACTGCTATTGAGGAGGCTCCAGGCTACTGGCAATTAAATTGGAATTAGTGCTGGGGAATGAGATACGGCAGATTCATACCAAAGAGGGCTCTCCTTTGTTTACTTCCCGAATTTGACCGAATTATCATTGCGGCCGTGGTCGTACACCAAGCAACCAAACCCATAGACACACCTCCGCATTTTTCTAATGTTGCCACAGCCCAATTGATTCATTCGGTCCTGATCCAAACCAGGTTCGCAGGCCCATTTTGAGTGCACCGTGGTGTGAATACGTGGTCCTTAACATGCACAAAAGCATTGTGGGTAACTGCACTGTTTATATTGTGAAATAATTAGAAATGCTCAGTGTTTTGGGTCTGTTTTGGGTCATGCCTTAATGACAAAAGACCAATGTGGATCCTTGGGGTGGACCAGGTGAGAACAACTGCGTTATAGGCACTTCCTTTTAAAAGAAATGCAAAATGAAAAAACGCTGAAAAACAGAAAGCTATATTAATGCAATAGATTAATAGATAGACTCTGTAATAATTGAGTATGCACAGTACAGTACTATTTTATACCCGACATACCTATACCAGTCATTTATCCCGTGCATAGAAAAGCACTTTGTATATTCTGTATATATTAACATAATTTACTGATTCTGTTCTGTATTTCTGGCTATTTCTCTTTATTTGGCTATTTTAATTTTATTTTGATCTCATCATCTTATTTTTCCTCATGATTAAGCTCTTTTTTAAATTGTTTGTAGAGAAACACACCAATCCTCAGCAGGACAAATTCCTCGTATATGTAAATGAACTTGCAGGCGGAATAAACAGATTTTTGAAAAGACTCCTCGGCGCGTATTCGAATGTTAAAAGGCATAATTAGATATTTTTGTCACGGTCAACACTATCGAAAAGCAACCTACAAACCAATAATTTTATTTGTTAGGCCAACTTCAATCAACTTATAGAAATGTACAGTCGCTCGCCCTGCGAGCATCGTTCCTTTTCCCCCCCGAAACCTTTTAATGAAGTGCCGGCGACTGCGTTTACTGCATGAAATGGGTTTGGGCTCGAATGAAACACTGAATAAAGGTTAACAATTAAGCTCAACGGCCAGCCAGTCCTGCGTGGGGGGGAAACACATCGACAGCGCATCTGGCAACCCGACCCGGCCGAACCGCCAACTCGGAGCTGCGGTGTACTTCGGATAAGCCGAGGGATCTACGGAAAAACTTATGTCAAAAACGTTGTATTTCACTTCCCCAACTTCTCACTGTGTTCAATGCGGCCGTCGCGTCACCGTGTGCGTTTTGAATATGACCCCCCCCGCAACCCGCCGGCAAAATCAGAAGCAAAATCCCATACAGCGTCGAGCACTTGACAAACTAAGTGACTCTGAAGTGTTTTACTCCGTTGGCTAA
This sequence comes from Zeus faber, assembly GCF_960531495.2. Taxonomy (NCBI): domain Eukaryota; kingdom Metazoa; phylum Chordata; class Actinopteri; order Zeiformes; family Zeidae; genus Zeus; species Zeus faber. The sequence goes on from NC_137200.1 coordinate 9,393,169, forward strand.
TTAGAATGTTTGACTCATTTTGGATAGGCACTCGAGAGCGCGTTTTCCACAAAGCGAAATGGGCTTAACGAGGGATTTAGAAAAACAGTGATTGAGCGACGGTCGACGGCACGCACGCACGCACGCACGCACACACTGTTTGTGTCTTTTAGGCTAAGTGCACAAATGCAGTCATATGCGTCACTCCCAAGGTTGAGCACAAAGATGCTTTTCCAGCACAAAAAAAAAAAAACATGCATTATCACAAGACACCGATGGAAATAAATGGGAGAATTCAGCGGGAGGACAAAGTGCGCGGGCCAGATATTTGTGCCTATACACTCGGTTTTTCCTCATATAGTGCTCGATTGTCTTGTACACTGACACACTGCACACTGATTTGTCTGCCACCCCATTATGCTCCTTAACAGGGAAACCTGACATTCTTGCCACAAACAAACAAGCAAATTCAATCCGAAGTGAACCTACTGCATTCAGCTCATGGCGCGGAAAAACATTTTTTTTTTTTTTGTGTATATAAAAAAAAATGATTGGCCAAAAGAAAATGACAATAGTGCATGTCAACAAAGCACAAAAACAGGGATATGCTGTAAAACATGCTTCACTCAAGCTAAAGCTGCCAAGTGGGTTTGGAAAATGGTACTTTAAAAAAATGTTATTTCTTTAAAAAGGTGTTAAATGTATAAATGATAAAAAAACAATAAATAAAAAGGTCTCACAACACAATCCACAAGACATTTTTTTTTTTTTTTTTTTTAAATACTGAAAATGTCTTACATGTCTTATTTTACTAGAAAGGAAGGAAACTCTGTCTGTCCAATCTCTCTCAGTCTACGTCCTTCGATTATCTCGACAGCCGTTCGGCCGATCTACTTCGCGCTTGTGGTGCATCGCTGGGGACCCGAGCAGTGTCCAATTTGGTGCAATTTGGACACGCGACACGTGTAATATTAACAAACTTTGAATAAACAAACGAACAGTGAGCGAGCGGCGGGGCGGGGCGGGGCTTCGGGGCTTCGGGGCTCTGCGACCGAGTTACCTACGCCCGCAGTGCAGCCCGCTTCCGAACAGGCATGTTTTGGACGGGCACCGCACTAGTTTCACTAAAATAAGCTGAGACCAGGAAAGATGAAAAGGAAAGAAACATTTGGTGGGAGAGAGAGAGAGAGAGTTCAACAGGTGCCAGATATGTCACCTCTCCTCGTCCTTCGTGGCTTGCTGGCTTGTCTGGCCGGTTAAAGTATGTGTGTGTGTGTGTGTGTGTGCGTGTGTGTGTGCCCGTCCTTGATGTCTGCTTTGTTTTATGTGATGGTGGCGAGTTGTCCTTGTGAGGGCTCTGAGGGTGTTTTCCTTATGTGTGTCATCTCCTTGCTGGACATTATTCATCTTCCCCAAAACCTTTTTTTTTTTTTATTATTTTATTTATTTTATTAAGACTGTTTTAAAGTCTTCACTGTGTTTCGGAGTAAAATGCTTCGTTCCATTTGGGACCAAAAAACCCTAAAACAGAGCAGACGCAGAAAGGCCTTTTAGTAATGTATAAAATTGCTGTATGCCAATAAACATCGTCATTAGTATATAGAATGACAAAATGTGTTTTTTATGCCACAAATGGTCCGTCCATCACACACCCCCCCACCCCCCAACCTCTCTCTATCGCACAACAAGCAGGTGCCCTGCTGCAAGTTTCTGAGGTAAAGGAATACAAAATCTCTCTGTCTTTTCCCATTCGACCCCCCCCCCCCAGTGGCCATCTGGACAGTGTGGGGGGGGGGGTGACAATGTGAAAGGGGCAGAGGGTGTGTGTGTGTGTGTGTGTGTGTGTGTGTGTGTGTGTGTGTGTGTGTGTGTGTGAGGGGTGGGTGAATGACCAAACCCACATTAGTCACAGCACGCTCAGGATCCTTAGAACAGCGGTTTTCCCAAACTGGGGGTCCGGCATGGCTCATGTCCAGGGAAAGGGTGGGTAGGGGTCGGGTGGAGGGGTGGGGTGGCTCAAAGGGTTAAAAATGTGACTTTCAGCGGAAACATTGTTCTTTGGTTACATTATGTGCTGCTGCTCAAATTGCACCATTGTCAACGTGCAACCATTAAATTTGGTTTCATCTAATCCTGCACATAATAATTATAAAGTTAATAATAATGCCAAAGGTAGACTTTATTTTACAACATATGTGTTTGTATGCATTTTGTATATTCTGTATATTTTTATATATCAGACAATTTCTGTTTTGAAATTTTTAGCTATTTGTATATATTACATTTTTTTTAAATATATTTTCTTGTACTTTTTCTATTCTCCATTTTGTAAAGCTTTTTTTTTTTTTTTTTTTTACCCTAATCGTCTGTAGTGAAACACACCAAACCACGACAAATGTCTTGTATATGTAAAACCTGGTGGAATAAACTGATTCTGATTTCGCATTCCACACACACACACACACACACACACACACACACACACACACACACACACACACACACACACACACACACACACACACACACACACACACACACACACACACACACACACACACAAGATAGCCAGGCAGGATAGGGGTGTTTGTTTAGTTTTGAAGGGTGAGTGAGTAAGGATGAGTAGCAAAGGAAAGGGGGAGGGTTTGTGAATGGATGGAAGTGTGTGTGTGTGTGTGTGTGTGTGTGTGTGTGTGTGTGTGTGTGTGTGTGTGTGTGTGTGTGTGTGTGTATGTCGGGAGGGATGGATGGAGGAAGGAAGGGAGGGAGGGAGGGGTGTACAGGAACAAGGATTTTAAAGAAAAGAAAAAAAGGGATTAAAATACTAGAGTTAGGATGCATGTCCGTGTGTGTGTGTGTGTGTGTGTGTGTGTGTATGTGTGTGTGTGTGTGTGTGTATGTGTGTGTGTGTGTTGGGATGGGATGGGAGGTTATCTGGTGTGTGTGCAAACTGTAAAAAAAAAAAAAAAAAATCAAGAAAGGCAGAGCAAATTGAAATTGCTTAAGAATACTAAAGGCATTAAGTACAACGGGGCATGGCGTGCCTCTCGGCTGGCCCCGTGTAGGCCTTTTGTTGGCACGATCACAGGATAAGTATTTTTGGTTCGGGCCGAGGGTGCAGTGGGGAATGTGGTGTCGGAGACGTCAAAGAAACACTGGGAAGTTTTCGCCGGGGTTTTGTGTCTCCCTAAACTGCTCTGGAGCTCCGTAGATCCCCACGACCAGCAGCAACCCAGCGCCGTGTCATCCATGTGGAGGACGACGCCATGTCGTCTGGGTTTTTGCCTCGTCTTTTTCTCGGTTCAATTATAATAATGTCAGAAAGACAATTGACAGCAATTCAAAAAAATAGACCCCTAAGTTGTCCCGTGCTGCAATAAAACTCTGAAATGTGGAAAGGTAGGAGCGTAGCGTGATTTATTTTTAATTACGAAGCTTTGTTTGAGCTTAAAAAAAAGGCGGTAAATGGTTCTGCAAATACGTGTGTTTATATCACTTTGAAAGTGCTGGGGGGGGGGGGGGTTCGTGGTTCATTGCATTGGCCGACTGTGACCTTGGCTGTGACCTTGGAGCCCAAAGCTGCGCAGGAAACCCAGATGACTCCTTTGTGAGGTGGAAGAGAAGCCTTTATTTATAGATCAGCTGTGTGATCAAAAAAGCCGCAGGGAAAACCGCAGAACCTGTATGTGTGTGTGTGTGTGTGTGTGTGTGTGTGTGTGTGTGTGTGTGTGTGTGCGTGTGTGTGCGTGTGTGCGTGTGTTGGGCTAGGGTAAGTGGGTGGGTGGGTGGGGGCTTTCGAAGAACTAATACAGTGGTGTGCCCCAATCTCACTTAATTCCATTAAAAAGGAAATTGATTTTTTTGGGGTGGGTGGAGGTTGCTGTTGTGTGTGTGTGTGTGTGTGTGTGTGTGTGTGTGTGTGTGTGTGTGTGTGTGTGTGTGTGTGTGTGTGTGTGTGTGTGTGCATTTCTGGGTCTCTGCAGCTCTTTCTACCAAGCAGACAAGCCACACCAGACACACAGCCCAAACACACTCCTACAACTAGAGTACAGCTTTAACTAGTTTATTACGAAAAACAGAACTTTTTTTTTGTTTGGTTTTTTTTTTTAAGAAGACGATTCTCCATAAAGTCTTTATTATGGTCTCTCCTACGGGTTGTCACGGCTCACTTGAAGTACCGCGTCTTCCATTCAGCTTTTGTGCCAAAAAAAAACGGGTTCACGTATAAAATGTAAAAAAAACCCTCAAATCCACACCTCCTTACACTTGCCCTGAGCTGTGAAGCATCAGGGCGTCCACGCTCAACCTTGAGCGGCAAAATACTGAGAAACCCTGTCGAATGCAGACAAGCACTCCCAGAAAGACTTAACCACCTTTATTCTGTGTTTTTTCTCCACTTAAATAACCCCCCCCCACACACACACACTCCCTCATACCAAACCCGTGCTTTTGATCAATGTACCCCTTTTTAAATACGGCAGTAGTTGCTGTTGAGTGGATTCGCAAAGTAGTTGTTTGCCCGGGCTGACGAGAGCAAAGAGCTTCATGTTTTTCCACTTTTGTGTGGGAAATCAAAGGGAAAATGCTGAAAGGAGGAGAAAAAAAAAAAAAAAAAAAAAGAAACTCACCAAGGATCAAAACATCTCCGAGGAAAAGCGAGGGGGAGAGAAAGAGAGAGAGAGAGAGAGAGCGAACGCATCCACTAGATGCGCATCCACTCGTCTATCATCCTCTCGGCAGAACTTGTGTTCACAGGCAGCAGCCTGAAGCCTCCTGTAATTACAAAAATAACTTGCAAACTGCTCGCTTTCCCGCAAATAAGGAATATACAATCCTAAACAGTGGGAATCAAACGCTCCAAATTTGAGGGGGGGGGGGGGGGGGGCATGCCTAAAAAACAACAAAAAAAAGTTTTATTCCAAATTAATTTGAGAATTAGAATACCTTTGATGACAAAAATATCCCACTGGTAAGACAATGAGAAATGCCTTCCACACATTGCTCTCGTCTGGCGTGAGGGCGATGCCGGGGCTGGCGCGTCGTTGGACCGAAAGGGGCTTCATCTTTAAACCTCAACTCTCTGAAGAGGAAGAGGAGAAGCCGCCTAAAATACACAGATAAGCAGGGGGTGGGGTCGGGTGGGGTGGGGTGGGGACACACATCCCTGCTGATGTCTGTGAGAGACGGCCATTTGCGGCGTGAATTACCGCCGTCCTCCAGGAGGGGGAGCCCCTTCGTCTCCAGAACACGTCCTCTTGCCCTCTGAGGGACCGTGACTGGGAGAGCGAGAGAGAGACAGCAACATGCCCCCCCCCCCCCCCCCCCCCCCCCCCCCGGACGGATGGACGGGGGGGCCCTCATATGACCTCCCAGCTCACAGGAGTTGCCTCCAGTCAGAAAAAGAAAAAAAAAAAAGCCCCTTATTCGTTATATGGTGAGACTTTACAGCCACACCGTCCGCTGTTAAGGCAGATAATGGCTGAGAATGGAGATTAGAAAGGAGTTTACAAGGTCAGGAGTTTGTTACGCCGCATCATGGGGTCATTTAGGCAGCCACGGCTAGGGGGGAAAAAACTTGACCAGGAAAAAAAAAAAAGTCAGTGATTTAAAATGTAGTCATGCATATACACTGATCAGCCACAACATTAAAACACTGAAAGGTAAAGTGAATAACATCGCTCATCTCGTCCCAATGGCACCTTTCAGGCGTTGGGATATATCAGTCAGCAAGTGAACAGTCAGTTCTTCAAGCTGATGTGATGGAAGCAGGAAAGATGGGCAAGCGTAAGGATCTGAGCCACTTCGACAAGGACCAAATTGTGGTGGCTGGACGACTGTGTCAAAGCAGGTCTTGTGGGGTGTTCCGGGTATGCAGGGGTCAGTACCTACCAAAGGCGGTCCAAGGAAGCACAACCGGTGAAGTGGTGACATGGTCAAGGGCGCCCATGGGCTTATTGATGTGCGTGAGGAGTGAAGGCTCGCCCGTCTGGTTCGATCACATAGAAGAGCTACTGTAGCACAAATAGACCGGTCAGAGTGCTCATGCTGAGCCCTGTCCACCGGCAAAAGCACCTACAATGGGCACGTGAGCATCAGAACTGGACCATGGAGCAAAGGAAGATACACACATACTTTATATATATATATATATATATATATATATATATATATATATATATATATATATATATATGTGTGTGAGTGTGTGTGTGTGTGCGTGTGCGTGGTTGTTTGTGTTTAAGAGTCCCGTCGTAACTCGTGGTACTAGTATCTATCTATAGTGCCCTGTTAATCTGAACCACCCCTGTCTCTCCTCCATCTTTAGCGCTTCCTCCCTGCTTCCACACTTCTTTCTTCGGGCTGTATATCTCCCCGGACAGAGCCCGGGAAGTGGTGTGGTGTGGCGGAAGGGAGGGTGGGTAGATGGACGGGGCCCGGCCTCCTACCTCTCTGAGCCAGACTCTCTGTAATGAATGACCACCTCCTAAATGTTACGAAAAAATAAAACATAAAATAAAAAATCAAGGTCCAGGGATTCAGGCGGCTGCTGGTGCTCGTCGTTTGGGCTGTTAGGTACTGAAAAAATTCAGTGCCTAACACACAGACACACACACACACACACACACACACACACACACACACACACACACACACACACACACACACACACACACACACACACACACACACACACACACACACACACACACACACACCTATTCATTCCCCCCGCTTAAGATTCCTGGCCTTTGACCTGACCCCTGGGCTTTAGCCAGGATAGGGGTGGGGGTTCGGGGTAGGGTAGGGTGGGTGCAGGTTGGTGTTGGTTGTGGTGGTGATGGTGGTAGTTGTTGGGGGGGGGGAGTTAAAGTGTAAGCCTGATCCTGTGACCACAGAATATTAGTGCCCCCCCACCTCACCCCACGGAGGGCCAAGGACTGGGGCCACATTTTCGGAATTGCAGGGTTATCCCCCCAAGCAAGCACACTCGCACCTGCTTCATATGCAAGGGGGTTTAGTCGGGGACCAGATTTCTCCGCAACTGGTCATTCAACCTAACCGAAACCAGTGACCAGTATGTATTTGGAATTTTCAGCTTCTTTGTTTTCCCACATACAATGCACACAATTGAAGCCGCTTGAATTGATGCGTGTTATGTGGACGCTTGAATGTACAGTATAAGTGTGTGTGTAGCGTTGTTTTAATTGAGTATTCCGTCGGGTGGCGTTGCTCCTTCAAATGGCCATTATCATTAGTTTTACATTGGGAGGGAAAAACCTTAACAAACCAACAACCCCACCTCCTTTTCTTTTTATAACTGCATCGTAACTCGCCGCTGAGCACGTCTATTAAACTCCGGGGCCGGAGGAATTTCCTTTTTTTGGGGAGAAAGCAAGAAAGACAGAAAGAAAAGTTCAATTGACGCCGCTGCACGGCCCCACCCCCATTTTCCCAGGGCAAAAGAAGAAGAGGAGAGCGAGAGAGGGAGAGGGGGAGATGCGAGGGCCGGGGGGAGCCCCCCTGGCGCTGGCCACTGTACAAAGGGGAAGCAGATTTGCAGAGGAGATGACCCCCGACCCCCTAAAGCCCGCCCCACCCGCACAGTCCCCCTGCAACACCACCTAATCAATCACGCTCCACAGCCCAGTGGTCAACGCCCGCCCTCCCCCCCCTAGTCTTCTCCCCACTGCCCACTGTAAGGTGACACCTGAGTCAGTCCGGGGGTGGTGGGGTGGGGCGGTGGGGGTTAGGGGTGAGTGGTGAAAGCTCCTCTACTTCCAAAAACCTTGACCCCACCCCCCACCCCCCCAAACCAGTCCTGGACAGGGCAATCCCCACTGACATTCCACACTGGAGTGGAATTGGGGGTGGGGGGGCATTGGCTTGACCCAGGAGTGCAACTAAAAATAAAAGCCAAAATTCCAGAAGGGATAAAGGATCACAGCATCAATCGTTGTCCTCTTTCCCGATTCTAGAGTTTAAATCCGCCCTTTAAATGAGGCCTCATAGCATCAACTATATACTATTCACATTGGACTATAGACACAATAGACAGCATGAAAATATTCAAATACACAGTCCTCTCATAAAGTACTCCGTGAGAGTCAACAAACAGAATCTTCCATGTCTGCATACATCCGTGTCCGTGGTAGTATCAACAACACTTATGGACTGTAGGGACCAAGGACTTTTTATAAATGTCCCTCTCTCGCTCAGGTCAGTGAAATCCTTAATGCATTTATATTACCGATGCGGTCACGTTGCAGTTTTCCGTAAGCCAATCCTCTTCTGGCGGACGTGCATTACGCCTTTCTTTCTTTCTTTTTTTATTTTACGGCGGGTTGCACGCGTCCTTCGCAGTAAATACCTTTCCGCAGACGGCGGCGGCGCAGGATGCGATGTTTACTTGGATGCTCTGCCTCGACAGGGTGCGATCTCGCATCAATAAATGGACCGAATAATGTGGAAGGAGTTGCAAAAAGATAAATAAAAAATAAAAATAAAAAAGGGAGGGGGGGGGGTGGAAAGTGAACGTGTGGACGAGCAGGCACGCTCAACTCATTAGCGGCTGGGATCAAAGCATTCCGGGTCACAGCGGCGTCTGAACGCAGGGGCATAAAAGTGGACAATTTGGACGAGGAATGCGAGCTAATCAGGTGCACTTCTGACCCGTCCGCTGAGTCACACCTGTGCAAATACTCACGTCTCCACGTACAGGGTTACTTCACACGGGAGCAGCCCACAGAAACCATATACTGCAATTACCCACGTGGAAATCTGAATTAAACTTTTTTATTTTTACATTTTATGCACATTTTTCACTCCTGGTTCTGTGCGTTCTATAATTACACAGACCATTAGTGTTAAGTAATATCGTATACATATATAATATTATACTGTATATATAGGAGAGGTGTAATTGCGTACCTCTATTCGTGACACTACTTCCTGCCTATTAAGTAATTAATAATTGTTTGCATTGTTTATTTATTTCCCACGACAGATTTATCTCAGGCGCCTGAGTGCCTCTCCTTTGCGATTGGTTGCGGAGCTACGACCGGGCACCATCTATCAAAACAATCTGCTCTCAGAGGGAAACCTGCTATTAACTGATAAGTCCCTGCACTGGGTGGGGGTGGGGGTGATGGCTCCCATTGGAGTCCCTGTCCTCGCAGGGGCCACCTGGATGGGTAGGACAAAAACTGGTCATAAAAAATGAAAGAAGTAAAGAAAGTCCTCCCAGAATGGTGCAGAATTTAAAAAATACATATATTTAATTTTAATTTTAATTTTTTTAAATGGACCAGAGAGAAAGGGGAACAACTCACAGGGCGGCGAGCACCAGCCCGGCATTTCAAATTGACAGACCGCCCTCCCTCCGCCGAGACGCTGCCGTGCTCTCCACACTGTTGCCGTCTGCGGGAACGTTGCCAAAGAAAGCCCCATCGCCGATTGACAGCGGGGTTAAGCTCCCATAATCAATATGACACCGCTAAGTGCCCCTTGATGGAGTGGCGGGCCGCGTAAGAGCACATTTCCCTGCGCCCGGCTGCTCTCGCCACCTAGTGAACGCGCCATTCCTCTGCGGCTAAACGGCCGCCCGAACGCCATTGTCGTGGGTACATTAACTTTTATGCGCGTCTGAGAGACAGACTTAGCTGGAGGACGAACGGCCATTTTCATTAGCGGCCTGCGCGGCGCCATTAAGGGTGCAGTGAGACAGATAGGGAGATAAAATGCCTCACGCAAATCTCCACGGATCCCTCACTTCGCCGAAGAAATCTGGAACCGGCGAAGGCTAAAATTTGTCTTGCTTTTTCCCCCCATGGTTTTGTCAAAAAATATATATAAATAAATGAAAAAATTGTCACTAGGCAACCGGATCTGATGGCTCCTTTGTTTGGTGTTGGGGTTGGGTGGAGGGGGGGGGGGGTGAAAGGTTGGAAGTGCTGGTACTAATCTCCTTGCTTCACAATTAAGCTACACAGTGGAGGTGCTCGAACCTCTTCCCCCCGCCTTCCAGCGACGGGCGCAAAAGGAATACGGGGAAGGGAATAAAACACCTCGCCCCTCGCCGCCCCTCTCCCCTTCGCCTCCCTCCTCCCGAGCCCCGCCCCCCGCCAATCGAAGGGTATTTGCACTGTAAATTAAAAGGTTTCCACCCCCCCCCCCCCACACACACATTGAGGCGCTCTCCACAAGATGTCCGCAAACAGCTCCACAATCTCATTATGGAGGGAGATTTACTTCAAATAACAACTGTGGACAAAAGAGCCTTGCCCATTGTTTACGCGGGGGCCAGTGTTCCATGTCCTGTCTCCCTCCCGCTCTCTCTCTGACTGTTCAAGTTATTCTCTCTCGTCGGTAGAATCCTTTCCACACAAAGGGCTTGCCAGGGCGAGGTTAAGGTGCAACAAGGATATCTGAAGAAAAAAAAAAAAAAGGCAGAAAAATACTTTCTATTCCCCGGATCTTCAAAGGATAATCGCAGATTTCCTCTGTGATGTATTTTCTCTCTCTCGCCTTTCTCTCTCTCTCTCTCCGATTCGTCTCATGGGTTGGGGGAACAGTGGGACCTGGGGGAGCATAACCCGTCCGATGAGGGGATCTTCTCGCCGGGGCCCTGCATTGTGACGTCGGGGTCCGGATTGGGGAGGGGGGGTGTCACAGGAAAAGAGAACAAGGGGGCCGGCCGAGGATAATATTGGCCGGCCAGATTTGCAGCGCTGCCCCGCTGTCTTTCTATTTTATGGCCCCGTGAATTGCAGAGCCCTCTGGGAGTCTATAATCCAACACCACACACACACACACACACACACACACACACACACACACACACACACACACACACACACACACACACACACACACACACACACACACACACACACTTTCCCCCTCGGAACACACACTCCCCACACCACAACACTTAATATGTCTCTCCCAGGATGTGTGCAACTGCTTTCCTCGGCTCACACACTGATCCGCAAAGCCTGGGGTCGGCCAAACCCATCGCCGGCTCACCTCAGACGTCCCAATTTGCCACCAGACACCCGTCGTCCGCCCGTCCGTTTTAAAAGGAATAATAGCTTTCCTCGACCTGTCATCTCGGGGTCTCCCATTGTGTGCGCCTGTAAGGGCCCGGAGATTGGGTAATATCGGCGATGGTCAATGTTGCTCCATGTCACGCCGATGCACAATTCCAAATTGGTTACGTCTGGCACGTCACCATGCAGCTCAACGTGCCGAACATCCCTCGGCTTGTTCAGTCATTTAGTAGGAAATGATACCGTAGAGGCCGACTGCTACACCCGAAGCGCCATCCGACATAATGACGCTCCACCAGCTGCTATAGGTGTCTGCGCTGCGTCTGGGTCACACGGACAAACCTCGGTGCTGAACACCACAACCGCATGCCGAAACGCACACAATGCCGCGTGCCATCAACACCACGACCCCAACTATGCCCACCCGCCCCCACCCCCCCACCAGGTATATCCATCAAACCAACCGAGCATCTTCCGCCTGCCTGGAAAACTCATTTAGATGTTATCTGAGGAGGAAGAAAAAACATGTTCCCAGAGAGGAAAAGGAGTCAAGTAAATAAATGGCAGGGAGTAGCAGAAGAATGGTAAATAGTGAATGGACTGCATTTATATAGTGCTTTTCGAGTCTTGCGACTATTCAAAGCGCTTTACAGTACATGCCCCACACACACACACACACACACACACACACACACACACACACACACACACACACACACACACACACACACACACACACACACACACACACACACACACACACACACACACACACACACAGTGATTGTTTCATTTAGCGCCACTTAGCACTTTCGCGCAACTTGTACTCTTGTCTCATGACCCATTGGTTCATGGGGAGTGAGGATTTGAAGTCTCGAGTTTGGCTTTACGCTCGCTGCCATCTTGGCAGGACGGAGGCAGAGCTTTATAGATTTGGGCAGCTGGGCGGAGTCTTCATGTGGTGAGATTGGGAGGGGTGGGTGAAACCATCAGATGGTCGGAGGAAGGAAGAGACACACCCACCTTGGGAATGAGACCTGTCAATCAAGGAAACCACATCCCCAGCTATATACATTTTAACATCTACATATCTTATCTACAGCCTTACTACTTTTTTTTATGGGAAAATGAGTTTCAAAATAACAATCCAGACACCTATAACAAGAAGTGAACTTACATGCTGAGATTGTTTTGTTGATATCTTTTTCTTGACGTTTTTTTCAAACGCCAGAAAATCCTGCAAGTCAAGAATAGATCTTTTTGGGGGGGGGAGGGGGCTTTTTTTTTTTTCCAGCTGGCTTCGATAAAATACGTCTTCAGTTTTCTTTACGATTTGTTTAAGTGACATCAGTAACTCTCACAACAAAAGCTGGGTTTTGATGCTCTCCGCTCTGAAAGGAGAATGCCCATAACATCTTTCTTTCTGATTTGAGGAGAATGTTGCAAGGACGTTTGTGAAGCACATACACCTTCCACAACAAAAGCAGGATCCAGTGTTCCAGTGTTTGGAAACAGAGCGTGCAACTCCACACACACACACACACACACACACACACACACACACACACACACACACACACACACACACACACACACACACACACACACACACACACTGTTGTGTCTGTTTCAGTCAACCGTACATGCAGCAAAAAATCCGAGAAGCTAATTGCATCACTAATCTATTCACGGGGCGACAATATGTCACTGTTAATATGCCAGCCAGACAAGGTGAAGCTTGACACCCATGCCTTGGGAAGCACTCCTAGGGTGAAACAGGTTCATGTTCAATGAAAAGTTTCATGTTTAAAGAAGAAGCAAAACTGAACCGAGCGCCTTCTTAACCAAACAGATTTCTTTCGATTGTAGACTGAGGGTTGGAGAGAGGCGCGCGCGCACACACACACACACACACACACACACACACACACACACACACACACACACACACACACACACACACACACACACACACACACACACACACACACACACACACACACACACACACACACACACACACACACACACACAGTGAAATTAAACTAGTCTCTCACCCTCGCCGCTTCGGGCGGCTGAGACAACAGCGATACAATTCATCTGGCTTTAGTAATGAAACATCAGATTAAGGAAATTCTCCGTACAACGGGTGCCCGACCACATATGGGCAGGTTTTGCGGTTTCGTGTGATAATAAAACTGATGTTGTCGTATCGGCGAGCACACAATCGACAAGTGAGCATAATGATTGCGCAGGATTTCAATTCTCGTTTTGAAAGTTTTGTGGAGTGATGAAGATTTCACCGCACAACTTTACATTTTATATAATTTGTCATTTCTCTTTTTACATCTCTTTAACGTAAATCACATCAGATTGCATTCTAATGTACAAAATACATTATATAAATAAAGATCTATTGATTGATTGATTGATAGATCAATGCCTCTACAGTTGTATTTATATTGTATTGAGTTTATATGTAAGAAACCGATGCCATCGTCCCCATTTGCTATCTGTTTATTTGCTGCTTATCTGCTACCTATTTCTTTCATTACATTAAGGGATTCCAACACTCAGACCAGACCAGACTAGTAGACCAGAGCAGAGCAGACAGATGGGGGCGAACATGCAGACACCCTTATGGATCGGTCGCTGTAATATGCCAACACGGAGCGAGGACCCGATCCTAATATACGTGTTGGCACACCAGATGCTGAGGATGGCGGGGGTTGGGGGCTTTTTTTTCTTCTCAGAATCACAAAATTAAGATGCAGCTGACCTTCAAAAGCAGGCTGAAAGGCATGAGCAGAAAATTAAGAAATATAACATTCAAATAAAATTATGTGCACACACACACACACACACACACACACACACACACACACACACACACACACACACACACACACACACACACACACACACACACACACACACACACACACACACACACACACACCTCTCTTGCAATTTTGTAATGCGTCTGCCAAGAGTTTCCGCTGCACGTGTGTTCCTGGACGGGAGTGGGGGTACTTGCTTTGCTTATCACCAACCTAATGCCCACTGACAACTTAATGACATCACAATTAACTAAATGCTAAGCAGATGCGGCGCTGGCTTAGGCTGATTGAGGCAATTGGCACTTTTGACGTGACCTCCGCGTGGCGCCCACGCAGCCCCCGTTTCCCTCCGGGACCTGACAGGATGCGTGTGTGCCGCCGTGCGTGCACGCGTTTCATATGTGTGTGGTTTTATTGTTGATTGTGTGGAATGATGTTTTAAAACGAAGGCAAAAAAACCCCCAAAAAAAAACCCCAACCCTGATTCGTTAAAGGGGGATCGATTATGCTCCTTTTTACACATGTTCATATAGGTCTCTGAGGTCCCAAATACATGTTTTGAAAGTTTTTTGTTTCTGAAAATACAACTCTGATTATGCATTCGAGCCATTGTGACATGCCTCTTGTACCAGTGCTCCAAAATGGGCTGTTTCATTGTGTGTAGCTTTAATTGTACACGAGCAGCCAAGCCCCTAGTTCTGAGCCAATGGGGTTTCAGCTTTTTCCCCCCGGCTCCGTTTTATTCAAGCTCCAACTTTCACTGACTTCACCTTATCCGAAAACTAAAATCCGTTTCTCAACAAATTTGAGGCGAGAAATAAGCAACCCAGTTGCCGACTCTTCACTCATGTTCGATCTACAAGGCCCCATTTAAAAGCTTATTCGACTTTCGTTGCTGTGCTCCAGGCTTGTGGGAGACACGGGCACCGCCAGTCTCGGCCGCGGGGATTTTTTATGTCCTGGAAACGTCGTAAAAAATAAAATAATTAAGTACATCTACAATAAAAACAAACTATTTTCATTGGTTTTGTTGTCACGAAACGCACAGCGGATCAGATGGAGCACATGATACTTTGGCCATGTCGAATATGAACACCCGACACTGTAACATTATATATATATGACAGAAAATAAGGAAAGGCATCATCAGCCCCATGAAAGAGGGGAGTGATAGCAGAGGAAATAAAGGCAGACAGGGAGAAAGAGGGAGACAAAGAAAGATACTTTTGCCGTCGTAACATGGCCGTGTTGTTCTCACCTCATCTCTTTATCTGCTTCTTTTTCTCTCTCCCATACACACTTACGCACTTGCCTGCCAGACTGCTCGTTCTCGCTCTCTCTCTCTCTCTCTCTCGTTGCAGCCAAACTATTTCTGGCTTGAGAAAAGAAAGTGTTTACTTTGTGGCCTGCTGGAGTCACGCTGTGTTCCCACTGACTACAAAACACACAAAACAGAAAAAACAACCTCCGAGAGACTGACCTTATCTACCAACTGCATTATCTTTAGGAGTATAAATTATATTTCACATTTTGATATTTACAAAGAGGAGGAGAAATATACCTATATAACAAAAAAAAAGAAAAAAAGTGCTGGTACTCCCCTTACTCACAGTACGCCAAACAGTAAAAAAGTAGAAGTGTCTGATGTACCGGCCCACTTCGAGCACCGACTTATAACTAAGTCTGCTCCGTTTAAAAGGCAGGTGAAGGGAGGAAGAGAGAGAGAAACAGAGAGAGAGAGCAGAGAGAGAGCGAGCGAGCGAGAGTGAGAGCGAGTGTGTGTGTGTGTGTGTGTGTGTGTGTGTGTGTGTGTGTGTGTGTGTGTGTGTGTGTGTGTGTGTGTGTGTGTGTGTGTGTGTGTGTGTGTGTGTGTGTGTGTGTGTGTGTGTGTGTGTGTGTGTGTGTGTGTGTGTGTGTGTGTGTGTGTGTGTGTGTGTGTGTGTGTGTGAGAGAGTGAGCTGCTGGGGAGTGTGTGTGTGTGTGTGTGTGTGGGGATGTGTCACAATAGCGGCTGTTCAAAGGGAGCACGAGGCCGCTTCGTCCCAGAAAGTAGTGTCGTGGGGCCAAATATTGTCATCAGATAACATTAGGCCCCCACTGCCAAGAGGGGCGAGCCAGAGAGATAGAATCTTGCTTTTGTTCTCTCTCTCTCACGCTCTCTCTCTCTCTCTCTCTCCCTCTCTCCCTCTCAGCAATACAGTGACTTGTTCTTACAGTAACACGTACAGTACCTCTGTTTATACCGCTTTACCTCTGCGACGGGTAAAGGAAGCCGCAGAAGTTCGGCTCGTACGTAAACAAAGCATTAAATAGACAGGAAAAAAAAAACTAGAAAGAAAATCAAAGAAAGATTGATAGAAGTGGGGGGGGGGGGCAAATCTTTAGAGATTTTCTTTTTTTTTGCAGACGCTACTGTTGCCTGGTAGGAAGACCCCCGCCGGCCCCTCCGGCTCCAGACCCAGACTAGAGTTTTGTGCTATATTTAGAGCTCGCCATTTTTTCTTTTCCCCCGCTGTTATGACTGCTGGATCATTAGCCCTGTTTAACCCCTTCTCCCTGTTCCTGAGGAGGGGTGCAGGCACGCTGCACCAGACCGAGCGCCTGAGTGTGTGTGCGTGCGCGTGTGTAGGTCACTGGTGGCGCCGAAGCTTACAATATTCACAAGTAGAAAAACGAATTAAATGCTCTTAAATGCTGCACCACAGTAACGGGATTACACTTGTATCAAGAACTTTTTACAATGTATTTATTTCTTGCAGTTATCACATCTTTCTTGTCGTAGCTCTTGGAGTTATTATATTGAAACTCTTGTCGTGAATATATGCATTTCTGTGCAATTAATGCGTGCATGTCTGACATCAGACAACCACACCCAACACACGCGAGAAAAAAAATATAAAAAAATATATTGAAAAAATATATATAGAAAATATAAATATAAATAAAAAAATATAAATAAAAATTGAAGACATTGACCACACAGGTTTTTCAGTCTGATTGTTTACTCCCTTTATCTGGACCGGTACACATCTGCTGCAAATGGGGAGGATTTGGGCCTCCTCTCCCCGTTTCCATCTTGGCGCCCGTCGCCCTCAGCGCGCGGCTGTGTTCTCATCATCATCGCAAACAACTCTAAGTCTGCCAAGTCCGCTTCTTAATTAATGACCGTGCGGCTGGCGTCGATTGAAAGGTTCCAGTAAAGCTCATCCGAGACGACGCTTTCTGTCCGTCCAAACGCTCCCGAAACATCTGGAGCTGGAGGGGTGGGGGGCGGCGCTCAACCCAGTTCAGTTAATGCTCTCATATAAATATCCCAATATCCACCGTATCAAATATGGAAGCGGCTGTCCCGCAAGACCGATCGACTTATGGTTAAATCTGTGAATCGTTGCACTTGTTCCTTTATTAGAGTGGAAAAAGGGCCGAATGGCGGCAATTACCACACTGCGATCTTGTTCATTTAATAACCTCATCTCCAATCCAGACGGCCGCTCTTCCATCGTTTGTTTGAAGAAAGCGACACGCTCGACGGAGACGCTACCATCTCACGTACTGATTGGAGCTTATGTCTCACGACAAGGTCCAGAGTCCCTCGGACGCCTGGACTCTTTATCAATGAGCCGAAGCTCCCCGAACGGCAAACAGGCATCTTTACCCGTACCCTGCTTCTTCAGGTTTGGCCAAAAAAAATGAGACCATCTTGGGCTTTTCTTTAATGGCACGGTTGAAGTGGAGCCAACAAGAACACACCTTGGATGTCAAAGCGACAATCTCAAAGATTTTTCATATAAAAAAAATGACGGTTAAGTCGCCATTTATCACCGAATGAGGTAACACAAAGGTTTCTGAGCCTACCGCCCACTGATGAAAGCCTTGCATTTGCAGTATTCTGAGTATTAAAAACCGGGTGCCGCGGCGACAGTCGCAGGTAAAAAAATCACTAAACACAGTTAGTGACGCGTTTTCCATGGTCGACCAGAGAGAGGAGACGCAGCGCAACAGACTCACTCTTCGTCGACTCCCCCGCCCCTCGACGAACTTGACTATCTCGAGGAAGTAAAAGTCGTAGCAAGGTTTCTCCAGGCGAAACCCGCGGAGGGGCGTCGCTAACGTGAGCCCCGGCGGGGGCGGGGGTGCGCCCCCGGCCGGCCGAAACAAAAACACCTCGGCCGACGGGACGGCGCCCTCTGCTGGCGAGCAAACGCAGGCAACATCGAGGACTCCTGGCGATGAAACTTCCAAAACACAAGTGCAAATCCAAAGAAGAAACTCATTTGACGCTCAGACGTCGGCGACTGACTGTCGTCACACAGGCGACACCGTTTGGAACACACCTGCAATTCAACTACCGCCATAGGTGCCGTCAAAAACAACGAAACGGAAATCTTTGACTGGCACTTTAATCCAAGCTGACATTTACTTTTGTCTTTTTCAATCCGATTTCCTTTCACTCATCTTGAAGGTCTGTGATTCATATATTTATGTATAAATTATATAGGTTACAATTTATGTGTCGATCATAAGAAAGAGGACTCATGAAAATGGATACAAATCATTGTGCAAGCCTTCTTCAGAGGCCAAACTTGCTCAACCCTGTACACTGTGTGTGTGTGTGTGTGTGTGTGTGTGTGTGTGTGTGTGTGTGTGTGTGTGTGTGTGTGTGTGTGTGTGTGTGTTTTGCACTTTCTTACCGGTGTGGATCTGCCGATGAGCATCCAGGGATTCCTCCGTCTGGAACTGGGCGCCGCACTGGTCACACATGATGGCCTTCTCACCAGCTAGAGGAGAACAACAGGGCAGACACTTTTTCTTAATACGCACAATGATAGCACACACACACACACACACACACACACACACACACACACACACACACACACACACACACCCCTAACAAGCCAAGACGTGTTATGTAAACGCTGCGCTGTTGTACAGTATATCCACATGAGCGCTCGGTCCAAACAGAGTGGCCGCCCTTTACGGCCAAGTGCTGAAGCCAAACCTCTTATATCTCAACAAACAAGTCAGTGGTTTTCAAAAGGTTGTTTTTTGCACATCGAAGAACTTATACCTGAATTAAATAATGTGTTTATAAAGCCGTCCCGCTACACATTTTCAAGCTGCGAAAGGCGGGCACAGTGTTGTGGGAGAGTTTCTATTGTGCGGGCCATGACTTTTTATGGCTTGGCAATGAGCATTGTACGCGCAAGTACACGCACGTACACTCCCACATCAGCATGTGCGAGCGTAAACACGACTGTACACAAACAGACACACATCTGGATGGAGATTATGCGTGTGTGTTTGCGAGAATGTGTTGTAATTCCAACTGCTGTGCCAAGAACAAATCAAGGTCTGGTTTGGAAAGATCTGTATGTGCTCACATTAGAACAACCACACACACACACACACACACACACACACACACACACACACACACACACACACACACACACACACACACACACACACACACACACAACCACACACACCCACACACACACCCACACCCACACCCACACCCACACAGCAAGAAGAGTGAGAGAGAGAGAGAGAGACAATGAAAACAGGAAGAAGATGACAAAAAAGATTAAAAAAAAAAAAAAAAAGTTCTGGTAAAGACTTGCTGGTTCCGCAACCTCAGCGACATTAAGGACCGGCCTGTACTGTAATAAGCTCGAGCAGGAGGAGAACTGGCACGCGGCCTGGGCATGACACCGTGTGCTTGCCAGTTGAGTGCTTATGCAACAGGGTTATGCAAAAATAAAACACAGCAAAAAATAAAAAAAATAAAAAATAAAAAAATAAATAATAGAAGAGTGTTCTGATGATGCGGGCACGTCCTAGATCAGGGCTGAAAAACTCCTCTATAGAGTTTGCAGAGGTATTGCTCGGGTTGTTTGTTTTGTCACAGCGTTACCTCAAAGAGATGCTTTGCAGCAGGAACAAAGCGTGCTGTACAGCTCTGCCAGACTCAGAGACGAGCATATGGCCGGATGAGTTGGTGAAAAGGGACACGATGACCCCTCAGGGTGGACGGCACATGTCGGGTGGGGGCTCAAAACCCGGAGAGGAGGATTCGCAGTCGCCGCCCGGTTGCATGAGAGGACAACCTGGTCGTGGGAGGGTTCACTCTGCCTCACCCTCCTCACTGCGGCGGGAATCAACGCTTGCGTCAATTCCAGGCCCACTCTGGCCGAATCACATTGCACGTCCGCTCATCCAAGCGCCGGCACAAGAAGAAGGCCCAGCCACATGCACCGCGCCGAGGACACCGCAGGGCAGCGACGTAACCAGCCTTCCAGGGGGACCAAAGAGCCGTGTGCTAAATGAGCCTTGGATGGGAGTTTTTAGTGCCGGGGCACGCACCCGCTAAGTGGCGCGGGAACATAAATCGTCTGCGGGCCAAACGCCCCCACGGCCGGCTGGAGGGTGCAGGCGAGGGCGCAGCGTTGCCATAACGGCGGGAGGCTGTTGTCGGGGGGAGTGCGCAGCGAGTGGAGACAGAACTCTAGGAAACAGCGATTGACAATTGCTGCCGTGGATCTGGCAGGTTCCTGCTGCTGGGACACACCCGGGTCAACTTTGGAAGAAAATTGCACTTTTCTGAGTCGCTTCGCAAAAACATTTTTCTTCTACTTGAGAATGATTGTCGAACGAGTACTTTATAATCGGTTACAAAAAGCATGTTCCAGGTTTTAGTCGATTTGATCAAAGAAGCATATTTTCAAACTGAAGTGTGAATACATTTGAATGCCCTGAAAGTAACTAGTGATACTTCCGCAACAACTTCCTACTGAAGTTTCTAATGAGAACTCATTTTGCTTTGACTCGGGTTCAATTTGTTCCAGAATGGTGGCCCTTTTATTTGAGTATCATTTTTTGGACCACCCTGTCCACTTCCTTCCATCCGGCCCTCAACTGATTCTTGCACAACTGCAGCTCTGCAGCGTGTGCGCAAACGCATGCACGTGCGCGCGTGCGGTCGGGTGTCGCATGCCGCCGTGGCTGCTTCCTGTTTCACTTCCCAGATCCATTCTTCCCTCGAAAATATTGCACAATTGTCGGTGCGCAGAGGTTCCCAAACGCGGTTACTCGGCCCGCTTTAGGTCCGTGAAGTCTGCAGCAAAAGGTTTCGCAAAATGCAAAATTGGTTTACATTCTACATGTTGTACATTAAACATTTTTTCAATACATACAGTATCTCACATCATCTTGTGAGAGTTGTACTTTCTGTCAGCAAAGTTTACAGCAAATGGTATATTTGTCTCACCCTATTTTGCATTCCAGCTGAAGCAAAATCTGGTACAATGCATCAAATGGCAACATTTTGGTGTTGTGATAAATATTGCACTTGGCTCCTTATACTGTATAACCCAGGGCCTTGTACGGGGTCATGTACTATATGTGAGCATTCGTTTCTCTAACCAAATGTTTTGGTTCACTGTTTGGCACTGGAGACACAACATAAAGACCTACAGTCTGGAGCAAATGTAGTTACCCAAATTCCTCACAAGACCGACAGTCAGCACCACACACACACACACACACACACACACACACACACACACACACACACACACACACACACACACACACACACACACACACACACACACACACACACACACACACACACACACACACCATCACATCACTCTTCTCGGCCTCCAATGTGATCTCATAATGCGGCCATTCAAAAACCTCATCTCATTCAATAGAAGATGTTGTTGTTGGTTTTTTTCGCAGCGTTTTTTCCCTCCGCAGTGAGAGAATAGTCCCGTTTGTTTTTTGTGGAGGCAATGAATTCGGCTTCACTGCGAGAGCTCTCCTCAAAAGAAATGGGAGAAAAAAAAAGAAAGAGAGAGAGAGAGAGAGAGACACAAAAAGTATAATAATATTTATGTCAGTTTTGGATGCCAGCGCTGATATTTCTGTGGAATAGATCTGTTGCCAAAAAGCATCAAAAAGTTCATTGTTGACCCTTGTCTCGACTTCAGTGCCCACTCCAGACCTAAGGACTGGCCACACATTTTCAAGACCTAGAACCAGAAGAAAATCTCAATGACTATCTGCTGATTACAAAAAAGCCCAATTTTAGTGTGCACTTATTCGGGCGACAGGGAAAACAATTGATTATTGATGCAATATTAACTATAAACTGCGCATTTTAATATAAAGTGTCATACCATTCAGTCAAAAGTGCTTTCGACTGAAGGGGGTGGCTAGTTTCCAGGAGCAGTGCATTGTGGGAAAATCGCAGACAAACGCCCCCATTCGTAGACGTTGTATTTATCTATGTTTTTTTATTTATTTATTTATTTATTTATTGGTCGGGGGTTGAAAAACCAAACCGAACAAACCCGAAGGAATGAGAACACAGCCTGAGATCACAGAGTGATAAGGGAGAGAGCAAGAGAGAGAGAGAGCAACAGAGAGATGGCGAAGTGGAGAGCAGATGAGGCGGTTCAGACACGCAGGCAGGCGCGCGCACACACACACACACACACACACACACACACACACACACACACACACACACACACACACACACACACACACACA
>NC_137200.1:9418100-9427292 GCF_960531495.2 Zeus faber
GCTCTTTGCCCTAGTGTGGCCCCCACGGCACCTGACATTTTCTTGCGCCTAACTGAACTGGCTGTCCGTACACCTGATAAAACAATGTGTGGGAGGAAACAAAATCAAACCTCACGACACTGTTAACACCTCAATGTCGACAAAATGTGATGAGGAAGACGGTAAAACAAAAACCACAAACCGGGATATCGTCACGGTAGCGTCATGATTTGACTACGACGACGCCGATGTAATACATCACTGTGCTGCCAGCCCAGCCCAGACGCTGACCAAATGTTTCGAAGCGACCCCCGCCCCCGCCCCCGCCCCCAAGGCTCTGTCCTAAAAAGTCAAAGGTGCCATGTGTTTTAAGCTTAGACCCTCCTCCCGCCATGTCTGCGTATGTGTTTCTGCACATGCATGCATGCATGTGTCAGTGCACAAGGAAACTGGAGCCGATTGCAGAAGAAGAACCACCTGGGGGTGGGTGGGCGCAGGGTGTGTGTGTGTGTGTGTGTGTGTGTGTGTGTGTGTGTGTGTGTGTGTGTGTGTGTGTGTGTGTGTGAGTGAGGAGGTGTCTGAGAGTGTGAAGTGGCAGGAAGTGAGTTAGAAACCCTCCAGAGTGGACCATTTCTCACGCCGGCGATGGCAGCTCCCCCGGGGGCCTGGAGTTAATAGAGCCCCCCTGTTTGGGCTTCTAAGCTTGCCAGCGAGGTCTCAAGTTAAAATGCAGCGCTGCAGGCTGCAGGACCGTGGGGTTGGCGGATGGGGGTCACTTCTGTGTGCCGATATTCAATCAATTCATTCTGCCGCACCTCAGTTGTGTTTTTGTTGACAATATTGTCCAACAGTCATTTGATGTCCAAAAAATAAAAATAAAATAAAAAATGGCTGCAAACCATGCAGCTGATCATGTTTTATTGACTTTGCAGTTCTGTAAATCAGCTATTTGGTGACATCCGCACCCAAACTCGATTGTAAGAGACTAGAAACAGGAAGTTGCACCGCTTCCCACTGCAACCTGTTCAGGAGCAATCAAATAGCAGTTTCACATTTCTTTTTCCATTCCTTTTCCTTTCCTTTTACATTCCTTCACCTACCGTCAGTAAGGAACCCCACCAAAAACATGCACACATTATCGTCTGACCAGCGATGGACACCTGGTACCTGGTCCTCGGGCGCGTCGACGAATGCTGCCCACTGCTCCTGGCTGCCCCCCCGGAGGAAGGACAAGCCAGGGTGGGTTAAATGCAGAGGCCTCATTTCACTGGCCACCATCCAAAAAGCATGTGTGTGTGTGTGTGTGTGTGTGTGTGTGTGTGTGTGTGTGTGTATATATATATATATGCATGTGTTGTAGTGCGGTCATATGACAAATAAAGTTTCTTAATTCTTAATTCATTCTTAATTCTCTTTTTTGGGATGAATTGATTTCAATTTTGAAGTTTGGCTCATAGTTTAATGCAGTTTACCAAAGTGCCATTTGATTTGATTCACCACTGGGAGTTAGAACAAAAAGTTGGACGGTCACATTATCACCTAAAATGAACACGTCCACATATCAGAGGCCTTGGCATCGAAATGAATTGAGTTAAACAACGTTTAGTTATACCATTGATAGAGAGAGAGAGGGGAAGAGAGATAGAGATTTTATTTTTTTGTTTTTTTTTCGATCCTGACCAGTCGTTGAACCTTCACTTCTACAACGGCCAAAAGACTTGTTGCTGAGCCAGCTGCTGGGAAACGTGGCAATTGACGTCCACCTTTACTGTGCTGTAAATGCATTTATAGTGCGAGGGTGGGGGTTGGAGGGGGGTGACCCCTTTAGTTTTTTCATTTGCCCGGAGCGGTAAAGAGGGGCGGCTGCCGCTGCTGCGGTACAGTACGCGGTAGTCGACTGGTTTGGGGGCAATGCACCAAAGATAGTAATGCATTGGCTTTATCCTTTAAATGGGATAAAACATGTCTACAACCATTCTGAAGAATTTACCACAAAGTCACAAGAGTACCTTTTGGGTATAACCTTT
Source organism: Zeus faber (assembly GCF_960531495.2). Taxonomy (NCBI): domain Eukaryota; kingdom Metazoa; phylum Chordata; class Actinopteri; order Zeiformes; family Zeidae; genus Zeus; species Zeus faber. The sequence goes on from NC_137200.1 coordinate 9,420,107, forward strand.
GGATTTACATACGTATATCATATAAAACATTTTCATTCATTACTTATAAGTGTTTTTGGCAGGTTCTAACGTTACGATCAACATGAATGTATGCTTGATATTATGGTCTGTAAAAAAAAAAAAGAAAAAGAAAAAAGAAGAAGATTCACCTTAACAGATAATGCTGAGGACGTTCTGCAGCCGACGTTACACGGGCCCGTGGCTGAGGAGCACGACTTTATATGTTCTACCAGACTAGAAATAAACAATCAAATAAGAGGTGTAAGTTGGTGAGGTCGCACAGACTCACTCCACACCCCCCGCCCACCCCCCAGGTCAATAACCTGTAAAGATTTAGTGTTTAGGGCCCATTATTTCCTGCTTTCAAGTCACACATTGTCAAAGGCAACACTGAGTTTATTAAGGCCAGAGCCGCTAGGTCGAGAGAGAGAGAGGTCCAGAGAGAGAGAGAGAGAGGTCCAGAGAGAGACAGAGAGAGAGAGAGAGAGAGAGAGCGAGAGAGAGAGAGCGGTCCAGAGAGAGAGAGAGAGAGAGAGAGAGACAGAGAGAGAGGTCCAGAGAGAGAGAGAGAGCGGTCCAGAGAGAGAGAGAGAGAGAGAGAGAGCGGTCCAGAGAGAGAGAGAGAGAGACAGAGAGAGACAGAGAGAGAGAGAGAGGTCCAGAGAGAGAGAGAGAGCGGTCCAGAGAGAGAGAGAGAGAGAGAGAGAGACAGAGAGAGAGAGCAGTCCACAGAGAGAGGTCCAGAGAGAGAGAGAGAAAGAGAGAGAAGGAGAGGTCCAGAGAGAGAGAGAAGGGTCCAGAGGGAGAGAGAAAGCGAATGTGAAGCAAAAACCAAATGGAAGATTTAATTTGTTTCCCCGAAATTCCGTACAAATTCACAGGTTGGCGCTACTTTTCTTTTGTTCAGTTGAAATACACGCTTAAAAGATAAATCAGCGCCGCATGGCTTCGATTAGGAACATGAGTAATCCATGCGGCGGATTCGTGCGACGCTGCAGCGTGGAAACACACCGGACCGTGCGCTTTGTGAGTAACTCGCTGAACGCTGCGGCCGACAGGACATCGAACTGGCAAAAACAACAGGAAATAATTTTAACATGTAGCGGGGCTTGTATTTTATTTCATTTTTTTTTATTACATTCAGGTGCGATAATTGAGAAGCTTTTTTTCGGCTTCGTCGTATAAAAGAAATAAAAAAAAATAAAAAGTTAACAAGCGCCGACGGAAATCATGTCAAAAACCACCAGAGCACCTGTGGTCAGAGAGAATTTCCAGTTTGGGCTAAACCGCACACACGAGAGCCTGACACCATCTCTTTTTTCTTTTTTTACATTTCCATTCAGGGCATTCGACCTCACTAAATGGGTTTAAGAGAGAGAGGAAAAAAAATCCTCTTTTTGCTTTTGAGGATAGGTTTGTTGTTTTCAACCCAGGCCATATATATATATATAGTTATAAATAATGCTGGTTCCCATTTGGTTCCCATTCCCGTTCATTGCACAACCTCACTTCCCTGTTGAGGAACTTACCACTCTGCTGCAGATTCTCAATGTGCTTAAATGTTCGGTCCAATGGGGAAAACGTTTCAGCCAGATGTTCCACCTGTTGGTGTCCTCAGTCCTGCAGCAGCAGCATGATTTCTCCCATCCCGTATATGAACACAAAATATTGGGACAAAAATACCGGGAGAATGGGAGCGAACCCTGCCTGTGATTCTCAAGTTCAAAATCTGGACTTTGATTTCAAATCAGAATCGTGACTCCCTTAATGCTAATTTTTATTTTATTTTTTTACAAATAACATTTTTTTTATTGGATAGGTGGAAATTAACTAAATGGGTTTTATTTCTACTAAAAAAAAAAAAAAAAAAAAAAAAGAAGTAAAATGATGGTGGGGGCATGACGTAATCGGTGTATTCCCGAACAGGTAACCGCGGCAACCCTAATCCACGCTAAAACTCGAACCTAATGCTAGGGTCACCGCCGGGGAAGGGGCTGCAGCGTGAAGCCGAGCAGCTCTCGCCTCATGGTCACACCGGCGGCGACGGGGCTTGTGTGCATCTGGCGTTTATGTGCGTGTCGGCTCAAAATCTCAAAATTTCAAACTTCTCCCCTTTTCCATATTTAATATATATATATATATATATATATATATATATATATTTTTTTTTTTATTTTATTTTATTTTTTTTATTAAAATGGTGTAGTTTGTTTACTTGGCAAAATAAATAACCTCTTGAAAAAAGAATTACATGAATAATCTTACCACCCGTTCCTCAAAATAAAGAATTGTCCTTGTTGAAGAAACATAAAATGACGTGTTCCTTATTTAAATCGCTTTTTTCGAGTTTAAGTGACATTTTAAATTTTAAATAACAGGAGCAATGCAGTGGTCCGAGCGTCCATTTTCCAAGGAACAGCTCCATGGAGAGCGTATCTTCCCTCCTATTGGCTGTCGCCTGGTGCTCGACGCTGCTCATTTGCATAAAGTTGAAACCCGCTCAACTTTTTTTTTTCCTTGTCCCCGTGAAGCTGTCAGCTCGTCGCCGGTCGGCGCTCCGCCCCCTGCAGCTGGATGAAGCCGCGCGCCGTTTGAAATGCATCGCAGCGCCCCGTCCCCCGCGGTGTGACCGTACCATGAGAGACAAGAAACAGAAAGTCGCGCCGCTTCCTGCAACCTGCTGTAGCCAATGTCACGCTCTAGATACAGCGTGTCAATTACAAGTAGTTAATAAAACTTGTAGTTAATGAATACAAGTAGTTAATAATATGTGATGACTGTTATTCAAAACAAAGACACACGACTATACTCTGCTTCAATACAAGGTTCCTGTTTTAGAAAAGAAGATTTAACGTGTTTTTTTTTCTGCATGTATGCACAGCTGCAGAAGGGTGGTAAGTTTCTCAGCACTAAAGCGTTCAGTGTTACATTGTGCCATAAACAATTCTAAATTATGGGAACCAACGTTTTAATAATGCCTTGCAGACAACGGAAGAAAACCAATGCGAAACCCGTGACTCGCGGAACGAGGCAAAAAATGTAATGACAGTTGACAAAACCTAAGTTAACTGCTACTTGACACCCACACACACACACGCACACACACACACAGATACACCCACACACCCACACGACAGGCCTGCCTCGGTGAACTCCCCACACACGCGGTGGGGGCTGGATGTAAACACAGCACAACTTATGCTGTAGAGGCGAAGACAGGCCTTGGCAGTCGGCCAAAAATGAGGAAGTCTGTGTGTGTGTGTGTGTGTGTGTGTGTGTGTGTGTGTGTGTGTGTGTGTGGTGGCTTGGAATGTACAATCAGCTGAGGCAGAAATAGGCCAAACCGACTGTACAGTTCAGTGGGTTCGCCTCGTCCAACCTCTGGTTTTCTCACAGCCAGTTTCTTGTTGTTGTTTTGTTCCCGTGTTCTTTATTTCGATCACGGCAGAATCTCATCTAGCCAGAGTCACGACCAGACGTTACACATATACAAGCACATTTTACTCAAAAGTTAAAAGCTAAAACACGTCACACAAAGTGCATACTATTACATACAGTGTGTACGATGAGTGCGAGCAGCAATTTCCCAAAGAGGTAAAGTGAGTGTGCATGACTATAGTAATGGTTAGTAAACATTGAATATCGTCGCAGGGGGAATGAAGGTACAGGTGCAGTGATCCCAAGTGCTCAGCTCGTTTGGAAATGCGCACAGAACATGCGCAAAAAAAAACCAAAAACAAACCCAAAATAAAACAAAAAAACAAAACCTGCCACAAAGCCGCAGGAAAGGGAGATAAGATACGCCGGAGTCTTGATTCAACCTAAATTCAAAAGCCTTTCTGAGAAGCAAAGACCTGAGCATCCTGCCATACATCTGCAACTGGAGCTTGAGCCGTAGCCTGTCGGGCGACGCGGCCCAGGAGCGCTACGTTTTCAATGGGAGGTTGACGACAGACAATAGACATTGTTTGGTGCTTTTTCGGCTGCCGTTGTCCGGCGACCGAGCGAGCGACAAAAAAGCTTGACCGGTTGACCGGAGAAGCCCGGTTCAGATCAACTGCTCTCTACTGTAAGAGTGTGGCGACTAATCTGATCAGTGGTTGAACCAAACGGTGTTCAAAAGGCCGTTTCTTAAACCAGCGGTTCTCAACTGGTGGGTCCCGGCCTGTCAGGAGGCCTCTTGGCGTTTTATGGCCGTCTGGGTTAAACGGCATTTTGGAAACTCGGGAAAAAGAGTTGCTTTTGTGTCAACTGCTTTTGATTTGACTCGATTCTTCCGGGCCCTAACCGGACTCGGGATGAGCGCACTCTGGATCACCACGTTGATCGCTTTGCAAAAATACACCGGAACGGTTGAAATCTTAAAAGTAGGCTTAGGTCGACGCTCGATGGCGACCCAGAACGTCCCCCGACAGGACAAATCCGGAAATCTGAGGCCAGACCCGGTAGAGAACCAGCGCCTCGCGGCATCAGCCACGTTCGGATCGGTGGACGAGCTTGACGGACGCTCAATTAACGATGACAATAAGCGTTTGCCCCGAGTGTGACCTGCGATCTCCATTTATCAGACGTCCCTGCTCTTCAAAGCCACAGCGTGCGCGGCATGTGATCGCTTGCCCTGCTCAGTCTTTAACTTTCTTTCTTTTTATACTTTGAAGGAATGCCTCGTACATTTCCTCAGTAAATTAACAAAAACTGTTTGTACTTGAACCCCCCCCCCCCTCCAGGTTTTTTGGCTTTTAAGCCACGCCTCCCCATGGAATTGAATGCATAAAAGCAATCCTTGTGTGTCCTGGCTACTTCCAAATGGCTTTGGGAGTGCTTTTATCTTCATTCACTCTCTCGCTTTCTCTCTCTCCCTCTCTCTCTCTCTTCTCTCTTCACTTTCAGTTTCTCCCCTTTGCTCCTCGCACCCAGCCCTCCCCGCCCCACCACCACCGCCACCACCACATGAAAGGGCCGTCGGCAGATCTCTGCTTAGTTGGGGTTCCGTTCTCTCCTCATCCGAAGGAAAAAATAAAATAAAAGTTTCAAAGAGCGTTTCATGAGGGAGCCGCTTCCATAAATGGGATTCGTAGCTTTTCTAATCTCCGCCGCGAAATTGATCTCAGAAAGTTTCCCCAGAGCTGTCGGCCCGACTTACATAATGCAATCCAAAAGAAGAAGAGGGGGGGGGGGGGGGGTGGGGCTTGTCTAAAAACATGCCCCCCCACCCCCCATCCTTGTTTTCAGAGTTTGATAAATAAAAAAAATTCTGAAATCCCCCTCGACAAAATTAAAGCAGCCCAAAAACAACCCCCCCGAACATACAAAAAAATATATTCTTTAGTCAGAAACTAAAGCACAGAACCAATAAATTATGAAACAGTAACCTCAGATATGGACATTTATTTATTTATTTATTTTAATAATTTCTTATTGTTATTTCGGATGGCCGTCAAATGTTGCAGTAAAGAGGGAAAAAATAAAAATGTGATGTTCTGAGTCACAACCGGGTGTTTGGCATTGATATTCCATTAACATACCGAAGGCGCGACGACACACAAGCCTCCGCGATTCGGGGCCGGAACGCAACAGAAAAGGTGATTGTTCCGGAGCAGAGAGGTGACAGACAAGTGTCCACAGTTTCTCTCTCCCACACTGAGCTCCTGCTGACAACACATACCAGGGGCCCGATTTCAGAAACGTCGGGAACGGCGGTGTAAATCTAATAGCTGCTAAAATGTATTACACATTTAATTGCAATTTTACCAGGACAATGCTGCGCTGTTGCAGTTAGACGCCAGAGAATTTCAATCCAGTTGGGGTTCTTTTTTTTTTTTTAAGACAGGGCTTTTACTCTGCGCTAAGTGGGTCACGGGCTCTCCCGCGTCGATGACTAACTCATTTTTCACCACTTACGGTTCTGAATCCCAGTTTTGTTACGTGCAGACGATACCGACAATGCGGCTCATTGACGGAAAAAATAAAAAATAAAATAAAATATTGTGTGACACGCAACGTATTTGGATCGGATCGCAATCGGAGGTGTTCCAACAGCATTTTATTCACCGTGCGGCCAAAAAACGAGCGCAAAGTTGCTCCCAACCGAGTGAGCGATTTCAGAAACGCAATGGAAGAAAAATAAAAAAATAAAACAGGAGGCTAAAAGCGATTGGACAGAAATGCGCGGAAGGACGAGATTTTGTTATTGTTTTCCAGAGAGAAGTTGAGTCGAGTTGCTTCGATACTTAAAGGGTTGATAAATATTACATTTTAAGTTTTATTTGCCAAATACTCATTTGGCAAATATGAGTATGAATATGAGTTTACTGGACTTCCAAGTTCATCTCAACAATGTAAGAGAAAACCTAAAAATAAGTTTGATTTAAATAAGTTCTATATTATTATTGTAATAATTAGCAAACTCAAACAACGTAGTTCAATTTGATTTGTTTTGCAAGTTGATTTAAAAAGTTTAGTTTAGTTCGTTTATATAGTTTTCTTGTGGTAAAACATGAATGTTTATTTTCTTACTTAAGAGGAAGAAGAGGTACTATAGTAGCAAACAGGAAATGATGAGGTTTTTGAGAAAATAGCTTGACCCGTAGAGCAAAAGGGGGTAAACCCAGATGTTGAAAAACCAAAATACACCCATTCCTCAAAAAAAAAAATAAAAAAAATTCCAAATGGTGCAGCTTCCAATCGGAAATCTGGGATTTGCAGTATAGTGCACCCAACAGAGAAAATCATATGGATTACCCACTTCAATATCTCAGGATTTAAATTAGTGCCGGTGGGATGGTTGCTGTTTTTCATTTGTACAGGTATTTCACTATGGCACGAGGTGAACTTAGGCCACAGGCGCAGCTAGATCAGATATCACAAACATGCAGCTACACCGACACACACATCAAAACTCCGTGCATGCCTGTGTGGCGTCCTGGATAAATGCTGCACCAGTCAGTACGCCGCATTGTGTGTGTGTTGCAGTTGAGTTAAACACACACACACACACACACACACACACACACACACACACACACACACACACACACACACACACACACACACACACACACACCACACACACACACACACACACACACACACACAAATCCATACTAGCCACAGGCTCCTCTCCAATCTATTTTCTGCTCAGCTGGTTTTAAATGAAGTTATTATGACTCATTAAAATGCCCGCGAG
>NC_137200.1:9427492-9629992 GCF_960531495.2 Zeus faber
AAAGCGGTAGAGAGACTGAGAGAGAGATAAATAAGTTTGTGCACCCGCTGCCTCCGACCGCTAAAAATACACCAGCCACATCTTCCGCTCAGTCGCGTTCAGTCACGGGTGGAGGGGGGTTGGGGGTGGGTTGTGGTGGTTCTTCCTAGAGCTCAGGAGGTTGGTGAAAAAGCATCTCACACCCAACACACACACACACACACACACACACACACACACACACACACACACACACACACACACACACACACACACACACACACACACACACACACACACACACACACACACACACACACACACACACACTTTCCATTTGGTCTCACCTTTCCCTCCGAGATCTGTTGACATCACGGGACGTCACGGACACAGTTTGTTCGTCGACGCGTCGGAGGCATTTACCGGTTCGTTTTTTCTGTGTGTTTTCTTACGATTCTGATGTCGACGCGCTAGGTATATAATATATATGTTATACGGCTTAATTCATCACAAAATGTATCTCAGTGGTTATTTTCCCCAGATAGGCCTATTTATTCTCCCATCAGTTATGGGTTTGCTTTTCCCACCTGATCATGGCGGCACCGTGTCCGCCGCCGTGTCCTCTCAGCACCACAACTGCGGATCGGAGACGGACGTTCGGGATTCTTTCTGTACTATTTTTCGGGTTCGGCTTACAGGCCTTTATTCAACCTCTTTGTAACATTCAAAGCAATCACCCGTTATTTTGAAATAATTCAATGGGTTTTAACGCGACGCCTCAAAAGGAAACCATTTTGCCGAATCAACCGTGCATTTCTTTTGCGTGCATTTGCGAACGTCGGCTAAAACAAATGAATCACGATGAATCAGGATATTCAGCCGTAAAAACGCTGGCGAGCTGCGTGGTTGTACCCGCACGTGATGGCAGTCTGACATAGCCAGATGATGACAAAGCGGCGTCGGGAATGGAACCTCGCTGCGCTTCGCGGCTCGTATGTGAGATGCGCGTGCACAGGAGGCCCCGGCCGTGAGTTCACGGTCTTCGTTTCTGTCTGTTGATTTGTCTAATTGTATAATTTGTCTTTGTTGGGGAGTTAGAGTTCTCTTTTCTGTGAAGATCTTGGTGACAGTTGACAGGTGCCGGTTCCAGCGCAGGACTGGCTGCGAGCTGTGAGCTTTGATAACTTTAGTTTATCATTACTATTGTTAGGTTGGATTGATACCTACTTATTCTTGTCGTACATTTTGTAAATAGTCTTTAGGGATTAAGCACAAAGCAGTAGGGGTGAGTCGCCATTTTCTTTGTCAGCTTAAAAAGTTAGGGATAGCAAACGTCTTTTGTTTGTTTTATTTTGTTCTCTGAGGGTTTAGGCAGAACTTTTGTCAGGAGTACAGTTTTGTTTTGTTTGTTATTTTGGCCCTAGGTTCACCGTGAAGTCCAGCTTTCGCCAGCAACAAGTACCGCTCCCACTGGGTGTAGCGGTAAACTGATTTCTTTTGCGTCTGTTTTCGTCCTCCGCTCTTTGGTTTGGGGACCGGGGCAGAAACAAAACCTTCTATTTGTGTTGCGTCCCTGTACCAACAGACTGGGGGCGTAACAATCGGTTGATTAGTCAAAACATTTTAACATCCCTACTTTGAATCATCAAGAACGACTGAATTGTTTAAAGTTGTAAACTGCCATTAAGCGCACAGCTGTGAACCACCCTCCTTGTGCACCACTCAAATCCTCTCAAAAAAAACAAACAAACAAAAAAAAAAACCTGCTTATTATTATGGCCTACTCATATTTAGTGACACACGACTCGCGAATGATTTATTCGTCGCCAATACATCATTTTAGTGACTCAGGACTGTGGAGTCACTCCGGCAAAGGAGTGAGCGAGCGTGTGAATGTTCGAATGTTCGCAAATTGAAAATAATTACTGAGGACTGAATTAAAGTCCAACGCAAAACCAGGTCTTCGCCATTTGGCCTAATTAATACTGAATGCCACTGATTTACACTTTGCAATCCATCAAAATAAATCATATGGACAGAATTAAAAGATTCGAATTCCATTCGCTCAATTGTCTTTGCGTTTGGAAAATATGGCTTCTCTGGAAGGCGCCAGACTTCGATGTCTATTTGAGTTAAAATGACTCCCAAACACTGCTTTTCATCTGCTGTGTGCTTCACGTTGCATTAAGAGAGGAGTGTCTCTCTGAATTTGAATGCAAAGTTATTCAATGTGTCAAACAACAGGGCAGCATTTGGCCTGAAACTAATTCTGGTGTTTCATGAGCTCACCAGCAGCGCGGACAGTTCTGGCCCTTTCAACCCGCGACCACCGCACCGAACTTCAAGCAACCCCCCCCCGCCCCGAGAATCTCTCATGTCACCTCTCTCTCATCCATCGCACGCAATCCGACGTCGAGTCCCGTTTCGATAGCGTTCGTTTGGAAAAGTTGAGACTGTCTTAACTCTCTCTCTCACTCTCTCTATCTCTCTCTCTCTCTGGAATTATCTTGTCTTGTGGTTAGGTTTTGTAAGCCAGAGAGAGACCCTGAAAACGTTGTGGTTACGATGCCGTTAAAAGAGGTTGACCTCTCAGTTTTCATGCAGGCCTTTTAACACACTTCGGCATGCGCTGAGAAATTTAGAAATAAATAAATAAATATATATATATATATATATATATATATATATATATATATATATATAAATAAATAAAAGATGAATGCGCTGATATTCAGCGCTGTCAACATCATGAATAATACACTTTGAGTGTGTGGACAGCTGTAAATTGAACCGCTTTGAATAACAATAAGTGCAAAAGGCGCTGCTGACAGCTTGACAGTGCAAAAAGAAAGAAGAGAGGGGAGGAAAAAAAAAAAAGGAAGAAAGAGAGAACTAGGAGTCTTTGTTGTCCGCGGGCGGAGTAACGAAAAGGCGGCAGGAGGAATCTGTTCTTGTTCGACTCCTTACCTGAGTGAGACAACAAGTGCATGCGGAGACGGAGGCTGTCCAGGAAGCGCTTCCCGCACAGGTCGCAGCCGTACGTCTTCATGCCGCTGTGCATGTTCCTGTTTGGGCAGAGAGAGAGAGAGAGAGAGAGAAATGGACGATGAAAAAATAAATAAATAATAAAAAAGATATACAAATACACCAAGATAAAGTCCCAGGAAGTGTGCATGTGACGCAAATTGCGTTTTGTACGAACGTTTTACTATTCACGGTAAATGGCGGTTATCGATGCCAAAGTAGCGTTACTGTACATTAGCCTGTAAAAATCCTCCTCCTCCTTAAAAAAACACTGCTCCGGCTGCAATGGCCGAGTGATGAAAATGAAAACCTGGTCTCTCAACTCCGTCGCCGTGAAGTAACCCGGAGGTTTCATAATGGCAACCGCAGGAAAGGGTGTCACAATTTAAGGAGAGGTTGGATATTCTTTAACCTCACTCAAGCTCACTTTACTATTGAGGAACGTCTCTGCTGTAGATTCTCACTGTGCTTGAATGCAGTCCAATGGGGCAAATGTTAAAAAATAAAATAAAATACATGTTAAATCTCTTTTCATAGCACACACTTTTTCTCAAAAGTGTGTGCTATGAAAAGTTATACACAGTATGATAGGAACCAACATTTTAAGATCTGGGTTGAAAAATAGTCAAGCGATCCTTTAAAATGGAAAGTAAAGGTGCTCGCTCTACAGATGACTCCCATTGTGGTAAAGTAATCCCTTTTAATGCCCTAGATAGAAACCAAACCATGCCATTAAGCTGCCATTTAGCATTTTTAGATACCGCTGTAAAAATGACTCTCAACAGCTCTGGGATAGAGTACTGTAGGTGCGCCCACGTCCGTGCGCCCGCATGCACACACTGCACTTGAAGACACTGGGAACATTGAATGAGACTTCCATGTCACTTTGCACAAGCCTCTGTTCCCCGGTCGCCGACCCTCAGCGGAGGCTGCGATCGGCTCAGAAACACCACCAGCAATTTGTTGAGAAAACGGTGACATGGTGTGCCAACGTTGCTTTTAATAGCGTGCTTTCAGGATTGGGTAATTGTGTTCAGAGACATCATTAGCTCATTGTTACTCAACTCCCACCAAGTGCAAAAAAATAAAACTATAAAAAAGAAAAGTAAAAGAAAAGGGCAGAAAAGTAAAAAATAAATAAATTCAAAGTATTTCACAGTGATAAAATGACGAGGTCATAACAAAAAATGAGAAGGAAGGAGAGCAAAACACGCAAAGTTTCCGGAAAAAAACCCAAAAGACGTGGAAGATTGATGCTAAAAGGTTCCAGACGCAGATTGATTTACGGCCTGGCCTGCGTGTGTGTGTGTGTGGGAGACAGATGAAGCGAGGCGAGGATGGGATGGAGAGGGGGGGGGGGGGGGGGCGAGAGAGTGAGGAGAGAGAGAGAGAGAGAGAGAGAGAGAGAGAGAGAGAGAGAGAGAGAGAGAGAGAGAGAGAGAGAGAGAGAGAGAGAGAGAGAGAGAGAGGCATGTTTTATGACGACGGCAGCGAGAGTTATTAGGCACACGAGTCTTGGGCGACGTCAATGAAGATTAATAGCAGCGATGGGGGCGGCGTGAGAACTTGTGAGGTAGAAGTAAAATGGCCAAAAAATGGGCAAAAAAAAAGAAGAAAAGGGGGGAAAAAAGGAAGGGATTAGATGGAGAGAACCCATAGTCCTCTGACGAGAGGGAGAGCGAGAACAGAAAAAAAAACGACCGGGACGGACTTATTGTACCTTGGAAGGACAAATTGAGGCTGAAATGCACCCACACATAGAAATGCAAAGGACTCATGTGCATTCTTCCCCCGGTGGAGAAAACACATGTACTGGACGGACACACACACACACACACACACACACACACACACACACACACACACACACACACACACACACACACACCCCCCCCCCCCCCCCCTTTTGGGCTCCCCTTCACTCTGAGCATTGTGGTCCATCGGACCAGCTCCCTGCTAAGGCAGGTTGAGGTTGGATGGTAGAGGTGGGAACCTATGGCAAGAAGAGAGCTGAACTGGGAAAGTCAAGGTTGATTCAGGGCTCCTGGAGACCTTCACCGGAGCCCGTCGCCAATTTGAAGTCGACGTTTTGGTCGTTAAAACCTGGGATTCGATCTTTGGTCTCGGGAGACGAATGCTCGAATAATGGTTGAATCGCAAACGAGGTTGAATGTCAAAATGAAAGGCTGATCAGCAGGCAAATGTCACGCCTTTTGAGGCCTTTTTGGTGGTGGCGAAGATCTTGAATTGGAGATTATAAATGCAATGCGATTAAACGTGGGAGTGTCTTTCCCGAATCAAACAAAGAAAAACGAATCTGTGTCAATTTCGATCAACTGGGAGGACACCAGTGGCCCTATTGGCTGTGCAGCCAAACTGAATGTATTTATTTTATTACCTTAGTTCACACACACACACACACACACACACACACACACACACACACACACACACACACACACACACACACACACACACACACACACACACACACACACACACACACACACACACACACACACACACACACAGGAATTCAATAGAGGGGGGGGGTAGTTAGACCCACGGCCATACGGGGGGTGGTGGTGGGGGGGTCGAGGATTGATTTGAAACAGACTGACTGTAGCCATTAAGGAAGTTCTCGTAAAACTCTCTCAGGCCATTTACTCGGTTAATAATCGACTTTGTCTGACAGTCACTTTTTTGACAGCGGCAATAAATTTCAAATTTATGTCAACAAAACATATGCTGCGCACCTCGCGCCACGTTGCTTCCTCGTAAACCGGCGCTAGACACTGGGGGTGGGGGTGGGGGGGCGGGGGGGGGCGTAGGAGCGTGCGCCCGTGGGCGTGCATGCGTGCGTTTGAAATGTGAGCAGATTACAGGCCTGTGTTATTGAGCCGTAACAGCTTGCCTCATATAATCCTCAACTTTTTTTTTTTTTCCCCCCTCTCTTCTTCTCCTCTCTTTTGCTTCGCCGGTAGACTCCGCTGCGCAGTCCATCATAACTAGCGCCGCATCTGTCAGGAGGGAGAGAGAGAGAGCGGCACCCCCCTGCCTCAGCGGCTACATGACACCCTTACAGGAAAATCACAGAGGTGAGTCGTTGACCGCTGGACGCCAACGACGAGGACACCGCAGCCGAGGAAGGCTGGTTTTTGAGATTGTCCACGCAATCCGAAACTCATGGAAAGTCGAAAGTCTCTACCCCGCGCCCATCACTTTCTCCATTGTTCTTACATAATAGAACAACCGTAGAATGACACTGGCAAATAAAGGCAAGGAGAGGGTGTGGGTAACGGGCATTCTGGAGTATCAAATGGTGGACGGTAGCCATTATGACACCAATAACACAGTGGACTCAATAAAACTGTAAAAGGAAGGAGAAAAGCAAAGGAACACGGAGGCATCGTTACCAATAAAAGGTAAGGAGAGGGGCAAAAAAGATAGAAAGAAAGAACCTGTCACATCCGTTCGTCATTAAGCTCTGGTCCTGCTTCGCCAGAAGAGAGTACTACCTCAACTACACACGGACAACTGTGTGTGTGCGTGCGTGTGTGTGTGTGTGTGTGTGTGTGTGTGTGTGTGCGTGTGTGTGTGTGAGGCTGCCAGGTGACAAAACCCCCGCCCCCCCCCCCCCCTCGCACCACAGGCTACTGTGCTCAGCCCCTGTCACTTTATCCCTGCTTTTAAGCAATCCCTGATTCCATTAGACCCCGCCACCCCCTCCACCACCCCCGCAAGCTCTTTTCTCATCTCTGTCTTTTTTTCTTCCAAATCGACCCCCCCCCCCAAAAAAAAAAAAAAAAAAAACAACGCACCAAGCCGCTCGGCTGGGTTTTTAACGGCGGTGTGGGCGCGCTGGCTGTTTATCCCAGGGTCCTCCCGCACATATCAATGACTTGCCGTCTCCTCGGGTGAGGGGCGGGGGGGGGCGGGGGGGGGGGACAGTCGATCTAAATTCCAGCCACGCTTTGTGCGCGACGCCTCGCTCGTGCGGAGCATAGATGAGTAGAGGGAGAGAGACACAGAGAGAGAGAGAGAGAGACAAAAAGAAAAAGAGACAGAGAGAGAGAGAGAGAGACAGAGAGAGAGACACACAGAAAGAGAGAACCAGAGAGCTGTCTCAGCTGCGGTGTGTTAAATATAATATCATCACGGATGATGGCGCGTTATCGTCTATATTATTGGTAGGTGGGGGGGGGGGGGGGCGGGGGTGGGTGCTGGTGTAAGTGCCTGTGTCGTTTGAGCCAATGAGATTCTGACGCTGCTGCCATGTGACTGTGCAGCATGAGACACTATTTTATTACGAATCCCTAACCTGTGATGTACTTATTGTAAGTCGCTTTGAGAAAAAAAAAAAAACCAAAAAAAACCCCACAATATCTACCACGGCAATAGCTTAAAAAAAATCTAGAAAGAAGATGGCAAGACTGAAATAAATAATAATAAATACATAAAAACAATTCAAAATAAATTAAGATATTAATGCTCATAAATGTTACCTCGTTGCTATTGGTCGCTTTTAAAAGCGGCGCATATTCCTTATAATATGAGGAATCCTCACACAATACTGGCTAATGTTCAAAACCCTCGAAAACCTACAGGAAGGACACATTAACACATCTACTCATACATAGCCCCCAAATAAACAGTAGATACAGTAGAGGACTTACAGAATTATAAAGAGTGGTTATAAAGCAAGGCTGCTCACCAATTGTCTTCACACTTCAATTTTTTTCGTGTCGGCTTATTGTCCCAAATCGATGTTCTGCATTTGGCCCAAGGGCGCACACACAAATGCCCAGTTTATATATTTCGCATTAACGGTTACTGTACAAGGGCAGGGTTTTTTGCAGGCCACTTGAGTGTGTGTGTGTGTGTGTGTGTGTGTGCGCGTGTGTAAAGTGAAAGTGTGTTGGTTCTTCAGGTAATGGAAGCATGGGGAACTTCTCATTGTGCCATCCGGGCACAGAAAAGCACCATTCAGTAGTAATTCCAGCGCTGTCGTACGTCCAACAAAGCACAGAATGGAGGGATCACACCCTCCAAATGCCATTACAAGCAAAAGCTGCCTCAACCTCTCGTCCTTTATCCCCCTCCGGCGACTCTCCAGCACTCTTCACTTGCACCAAATTTCGGATCTTTCCCCCTCTAGCAACTAGCGCGCGAGGGGGTGGGAGGGCATTGTGACGGCCGAGGGGGAGTTATTGGGTGGGGAGCTTTTTTACCAGTCATGAAACCAGTTTCAGTTCAAATCATCAATCAGTTTATTTACTCTATCTTATTTTCGGAAAAATTACATCAAGGCAGTTTCCGAAGGGGGGTGCAGAAAAAACTTGGGACCGAATTGAAGTCGGCGGAGAAAAAGCAACTTCAAACCCTTTGGGTCTCAACCGTTACGCAAGCGTCTTCTAGTGGGAGCTGGTTGAGATTTCGAAAATGATTGTGCTGTAAAGGATATTGAAGTCTCTATCTGGGGGGTGTGGTGGCCTTGATTTACAGGTCTCTCTCGCATTGGAGGAAGGTGGTCGTGTTTCTTGCTTCCTGTGGCTGTCTGGTGGCCCCTGACCAAGACTCTGCCCCAGTGCTCAAATTTAGACACTTCTGGCCCAGCGTCCTAACAAGATGGCGGCAAGCAAGAGCCCAAACTCCGGGCCACAAGTCGTCTCTTCAGTCGTCTCTTCACAGACCAAGTGAATTTCTACCTCCCAAACCGCAAGCCATTCAATGCCCTTCACAAAGCAAAACACTCAGGTACTGAGAGTCGGATATTTCTTTGCACAGTTACGCCCCCGGTGGTTGTTTGGTTCAACTGCACAAGTGTTTCGAACAGAAAATGAGGAATACAGGCAATAAATACAGAAATGAAAAAAATGAGAACAAAACAATTCTGAGCATAAAAAGATCACACACGCAGGTATGGGGGGGGTCGAACACCCTCTCCGCCCTCCTTTAGTCACTCCTGTCTTTCTTGCTCTGCCACTCCTCCCTGCCCCCAACCCCCACCCCACCCCTTTGTCTTTTGTGTTGTGTTTTTCTTCATTTTCCGTATCAAAAGCTCTTCGAGATGCATCTGAAAATAGCACGTCCCAAGAAAAACAAAACAAAAAAAAAACAAAAAAAAAAAAAAAAACACTTTTTGGTTTGTTTTTGTTTTTAATTCTTGACAATGTCACCAGTTTGCTGGAATACTGTTTCACCCCCATCTGCTCGCCGGTATTTCTTTTCTTTTCTCTCTTGTTTCTCTTGATCTTTGAGACAGGTTACACCGCCACGCGCAACATATTCACTTTACGACTGTGTGTGTGTGTGTGTGTGTGTGTGTGTGTGTGTGTGTGTGTGTGTGTGTGTGTGTGTGTGTGTGTGTGTGTATATTAGAGCTCATGCACAGGCGCGTGTGTGTGGGGCGGATTCGGTGATTCTATAAAAAGCCGCCCAGAAACAGTCTCTCCTCATGCAATATGCATCGGCATCACCTTCCATCAAGTCGCTGAAAGGGGAAAAAAAAAAAGGAACCTCAAAGACGTCTGTAGTTTCTGTTCTGGAAGCCTGTGTGTGTGTGTGTGTGTGTGTGTGTGTGTGTGTGTGTGTGTGTGTGTGTGTGTGTGTGTGTGTGCGTTGTCAGACACTGTTATTTCAACTCTGTCATAACACAGCGAGCACCTGTTAGATTAATTAAAAAAATTATAATACAAAAACACTAAAAAGTGTTATGAGGTTGGGGAGTTAAAATCAAATATTATAAAATATTAAGTACAATTAAAAATATATATAATCCAAAACATTGCACAGATCTTTTGTTCGTCTACAGGAAAAAAAAAATGTAAATAATTTGCTTTTTGTAAATAGCCTTATTAATCTGAACCCCCCCCCCCCCAACAAAAAATAAACAAAAAACACATGGGGAAGGTGATATTAACTAGTACAGACCAGGTTATGCAACGTCGGCGGGATTGTTATTTTTTTGTTTCGTTTTTTATGTGCACCTAATAACAGATGGCATTGTGGGAAATATAGTTATTTGTGTGTATGAGAACATGTTGCATGTGTGCGTGTGTGTGTGTGTGTGTGTGTGTGTGTGTGTATGTGTGTGTCTCAGGAGTGTCCACTTTGTTCCGTTTGTGCACAGCATACGACAAAACTGACAACTGGGAGCTTTACTTCAGGACTTCTTGGAAAAAAAAGAAAGGGGAGGTTTTTTGTTTTTTTTTTGTTGCCTTATTTTGACGCTGGAGTTATCCGCAGGCAGGCTTGTTTTGATGTGTCTGACCTCGGCAACCCAGTGTTTGTGTGGTGTGTTTGGTGTGTGTGCGCGCGCGCCAGAGAGAGAGAGAGAGAGAGAGAGAGCGAGCCTGCGGCCACTCGGGGAGGTTCAGGTGGCGGCGGTGGCGTGAGGCCATCTGCACTGTCATTCGGAGCACGTCCGCCCTCCCAGAGAGCACGGTGACCCCCCCACGGCTGTCCCAAATAAGCCCCAGCCAGAGCCCGTCGCCAGTAAATAAGTCCCTCTCATCTCGGAAAGAGTGAAAGAGAGGAGGGGAGGGAGTAGAGAGAGAGAGAGAGAGAGAGAGAGAGAGAGAGAGAGAGAGAGAGAGAGAGAGAGAGAGAGAGAGAGAGAGGAGAGAGAGACAGACAGAGAGAGAGAGAGAAAAATTTGCATAATGACCATATACATATCTGCACGCAAATTTATATTTAAATTAGGACAAATCAAGTTTGACAAAAACATCTGATCGAAATGCCCTTGCACCCAGTTGACAATTACATTTCTTACTTTCAGTATTTTCTATAACGTTTTTATAATTTGTAGTGATGATTATTTATTGTGTTTGGGCTGTTTTCTGTCAAGTCTACTGGTCAATTTCACAATAAAAGCGTGGCCTTGCTTTTATGTTATCAGCTCGTTCAAGAAATTAAGACTCGCGTGTGAGATGTTAGCTGCCTGACTGTGTGCGTGTATGTACATGATTGAAGGTAAAGACACGGCAGGCTGTGTGTGTGTGTGTGTGTGTGTGTGTGTGTGTGTGTGTGTGTGTGTGTGTGTGTTTGTATGCGTGTGCGTGTGTGTGTGTGTGTTTTCTCAGCCTGTTCAGCATCAGGTGGAAAACAGATAATTCAGAGCCGATGAAGACACAGAGTCGAAAGAGAAGAAAGAGTGAGATGGGTGCTGACAAGTGAGAGTAGACGCTGGAGACAAGAAAAACATATAAGGAAAGAGCAAAGGGGGGCAGGGGGGGGGCATTATGTGCTGACAAGCTTTCTAGCCGGAGGGGCTGCATACTGAAAATATTGCGCCATGGCCAGTGTGTCAGCTCTGGGTGAACCCCGGCACAGCCGGGCGATAAGTAAAGAAGTATTACCCGACATCTCTCTTCAGTGGGACTGTATCCTCACACATTTGAAAGGTTGTCATTGTCAGAGTTGTGTTGGATTCTTAAAAACATATTATTACTATTAAGCATACGCTATTAGGAATAGAAAAATCCTCCTGCTCAACACTTGAGTTTGAGTGGAGTCCAGCATTGATGACAATCATTTTATCACTGGTTGCCATGGTGCTGCTACTTCCAACCCCACCCTCTTTTTGTGTTTGGAGAATAATTGCATAAAAGGCAGGAAGTGAAAATCACTAAAGTTGGCCATTAAAAACTGTAATGTGCTATTCCTGTGTACATCAAAATTAGCAATTGAACTCATCGACTACATTGAATAAAATTTGACAATTGAAAAGCTGTCAATGAGTATCTTTAGGTTCAGCCGAGTTGTGTCATGTTGGTTGCAAACCTATTATCTGGGACTTTTACCAGCAACAAGAACTTTCTTCAGGAAGGAGATTAGGATTGGATTTGGGATTTTCTGTTAAAGCAATTATTATGATCATGGAAATCTTGGCTCCAAAATCAGTATTGAATTTGCAGTGTTAGAATTTATTTGGCTGATGTTCCAAATGCTACTCAGCCAGAGAACACTGGGGATGATACCTGACTCACAATTTCAATACAAAGCGGCGTTTCACATTCACAAGTTGAAGGGGAGCTGGGCGTGGGAGAATATTAAAACCATCACTGTACATATCGGCAGCAAAAGCCCCCCGAATTAAGGCCTGTGTATTCCCCCGGCACTCAATTGGCATCTGCGAATGTATCATGGTCCGTTAAATATTTGCCAGCTGAGGTGCCTTTTTTTGAAGAAGGTTTGTGTATGTGTCTGTGTACGCAGGGCAACATGTGCTTTTGCCCCTTGTCATGAGAGAAGGGAGAGGCAGAAACAGTATAGGTGCGGAACCAATCATATAGGTACAATGAATGCAATAAGTAGAGCGGGCCGGGTGCACCTGGGGCTCCTCCAGCACGCTCACAGCGCGAACAAGGGAGGCGGTGGGTGCAGAAGGCGACCGATGGCCAGCGGGTGCAGCACCCATGCTGGCTACACCCGCTCTTTGCCTACCCAGACTCTTTCAGCAGATGCTTTGTTACAGAGGGTAATTACTTGCTCAATGAGTCCTAGGGTGGGGAATGCGCGCGCACACACACACACTCACACTCACACACACACACACACACACACACACACACACCATTATGTCTTCATTGCACCCCCTCCCCTGGAACAACTGCGTGCCAGCTTAGTGCCCCTTCCCAATTGGGGCGGCAAGGTAGGGTAGGGTGGGCAGCTGTCCCCTTCCTCCTCATTTATACCCCCCACCCAGCCCCCATTCATCGCCTCAATGTTTGTCCTTTGTCCGGCCAAGTCGTCAATGACAACACACCCATAAGATTGCAGTAAGGCCATGGCTTGATACACCATCCTCACCTCAGCATTTATTTATTTAGGTATTTATTTAGGAAGGTAGAGTGGGTCTTCTAGTAATCACAGGATTCCCGGTTCGATCCACAGATCCTCCTGGTAGCGCGTCAAAGTGTCCTTGGGCAAGACACCAAACCCCCTAACTGCTCTCATTGAGCAGGTGTGCGCTTTGCACGGCTACAGCCGTCATGGATGTATGAATGTGTTTGTCAATGGGTGAATGTGAGGAATGTACTGTAAAGCGCTTTGAATAGTTGCAAGACTAGAAAAGCTCTATATAAATGCAGTTCATTAACCATATACCTACTGCCTTGTGTTTTGTACCACTACAACTTTTTCACGATAAAAACATCATAGCTCTGATGTCATCGTTTCAGCAGCTGTAAAAGAAGTTTGTTCACAATGATACAGGGACCTGCACTCTGTAGGGAACTGATGAAGGAATCCACATTTGACAAAGACATATGATTAAATTATTTTATTTGTAATTGATTTGTATTGTATTGTATTGTACAAAATGACGTTTTTCGGGTCAAAAAACATTTTCAGCCATTATTCGAGATCTATTGTTCTGCTAGGCATCCACATGTGATGTACAGCTGCCTGAAGTCTGCCTCTGCCAGCTGTGCAGCGGTTGCCAGATAAACGGATGTGTTTTGTGTTTAGTCGGGGGTGGTGCACTGTGAGTGACGCTTGGGGTGCGTTCCAGTAAGCAGGACGCCTTCACTAGTGCTGGTACATTTTTCGGTCCGTCAACCAGCCAACAACCCTACACACCCCACCCCCCAACCCCAATGTACGGCATTGAAATCAGCTTCTTAACAAAACACATCTCAATCCTTCTACCTTCCACTGTCGACACACACACACACACACACACACACACACACACACACACACACACACACACACACACACACACACACACACACACACACACACACACACACACACACACACACACACACACACACACACACACCATTGCCGCCGCTCTCTGACATGTTACCCAAGACAAGCAATTTACCTGTGGCCCCCCCGCCGTCGCTGTTTGTCTGACCTAGAGAAAACAATTTCAGAGGGGTCTTCCCATTGCTCTTAACGGCGACTCGCCTCAAACAGGTAAAGGCGACCGACACGCCGCAACAATGGCTTTTCTTCCACCCCCCCACCCCCCCAGCCCCCCGCCCCCTCTTCTTCCTCCCAGAAGATGAATTGGCGAGCTGTCAGGCTCAGACAGGCCGAGTAGCTGTGTTTCTGTAATGGGACACTGGATGTGTCTTTGATTAATGGAGGAATCGCGTCGAGCTGTTAGGGAACCCGCCGTGGCCCAGGCGAGAGCGATTGAGCGGCGGATACGTGCCGACAGATATGTGCGGGGAAGCGCTGGGAAGGAGGGGTTGGGCAGACCGGGGGGGGGGGGCTGTATCCACCTAAATCCCACATCACCACTCCTTCCAGAGAGTCGATGGGGGGGCTGTGAAAAAATTGGGGCATTGGACACACAGTGCACCCTAGTCTGCAAAGAGTTGCAAGGTTTGTAAACGGATGCAGGGGCGCTCTGGCCGCACGTCAAAGCCAGAGGGTGTGCAGATAGAGGATTCAGCTGGAGATACTGAACTTCTGAGTGTCTGCCAATACAGAGTACATATCGCTACTTTAACTAGAACACCTTACTTAGACTTTGGTTTGTGTAGTAGAACAGGATGATTGATGATTGACATATAATAGATTTTTCTCCATTAAAAAGACATCATGCTTCAATGTGTCAAAAAAGCGGCACATCTCGTCCCTATTCTTCACTACTCACTATTCTATTCTTTCATATCAGACATTGATATGGCTTTTGGAATTTGCCATTTTCTTTGGGAATACTCTTCGCAGCAGGTGCCCTGCTTTTAGGCTGGTTTCAGACAGATATTGGATACTGGTCTTAGTGAATTCCTGGTCCAAAGGGATATGGCCCATGCTCAAACTCAGCGAGAGGGAGAAGGTCCCTCAAGACAGTAACTGCAGAAGTGCTCATGGTAGGGACTAGGGAGTGTCAGTGACTTAGTGCAATTGGTGTTCTCAATCTGTCTTTTCTGGCAAGTCATCTAGGCCAAGAACGAGATGTTCCACCGATTTTGTTTTTCTGGAGATATGTTTTGCCTTCTTAATTCTAGAGGGAAAAATAAAAGTTGAAAAATTCAAGACAACTTGACGCTTTCAACTCTTTTCTTTTTCCTTAAGGCGTTTGGTTGATTTTGCATGCCTTTGGTTTAGGTTAAGGATTTGGTATTGCATGCACTTTAAAAGGAGAAAACAAACAAACATAAAACTAATTAAAAAAAAATCTTTACAATCCTGTCAGAGTTTGGACTCTGTTTCTCTCTCAACAATTCCGTAGTGAAGCCAAACAAAGCCTGGATTTTTTTGGGGGGTGGGGGCTGGGGCTGTTTATGTTGGCCCTTGTTTCCAGGGTCAGGAACCCGTCCCGAGGGAGTGCATTCCTCATCAGGAGCATGACTAAAGGTATGTGAACCATCTGGGCAAAGCCACCGGACCACAATGGGCCCTTTAAACGGGCCTGTCCGGCCATGTGGCTCGGGCCTGGCCCAGCCATACCTGGCCCCAGCCAGGACTCTCACACTGTGGGCTCTCTCTGTGACACCCGCCTCCATGCCTGCCTGGCTCCACGGTGGGGTTGGAGCGGGGCGGCATGGGCCTAGATAGCCATCGGCTCCCACGTGGGGGCCCGGACATCATTTCCACACATCTACCCACCGTCGCATGTATGCATATGTGTGCAGCTGAGTAGCGTGTGTGGGAACTTCTGCACAGCGCAGCACAAAGCACACTGTTCTAGGATTGTACAACAATTGGATATCAATACTTTTTTTCGGTGGCATTGTATCGGAATGAAGTCAAGATGCAGTCTCGGCCTAATTTTAGTGTCAAAGTTAACAACGGTTTGAAGATATGACCTAAAACCTTTAGTGAGGAAGTCTGAAACATTGATTTTAGTATTAACAAGTGGGTTTTTTGGTTCCGTTGCCATACTATACATTAACCAAATAGTTCAATGAAATTAAACTTGAGTGGGGTATTAGTTAGGTAGTTAACCTTTAGTGATTCTCCACTGAAATCCATGCCTTCTTTTTCCAGCACCTGATTGCAATACAGCATAAATAATTACAGATTAGAAACAAACGTCTTCAGACGTTTGTTTCTTTTCAAAAATGTTTTTTTTTTTAAGTTTTGTGTACACTCGAGCATTCCAGTTACTAGAAACATTAAAAAAACAAAAAAACATTGTCAACCAGAAGACCACCAGCGGTGAATATTTAACTCCCCTTCTTGTTAAACATCCTCTCATGCCTTCTGCTTGGGCCTTCAGTGTTTGGTGTGGAGAGCTCTGACGAAAAGCCAGTCGGCTCCAATTTTTTAGGACCATCTTAAACCCAAAAAGCGCGTCAGAGACATCCGCCACTCGCACAAACATTTCACAGTAAACAAATACAGGGTGGTGTGTGCTCAAACGCACGCACAAACACACAAAGCCATCTCATCCAAATCCTCCTGGCGCCTCATAATCGTCACTTTGATTATGACGCGGTGCTTAGGTCACACATCCAGCAGCCGTAACCGCTCCGCTATTCAGACGAGCTGGATGAGTGTTGATATGGAGTTCATCCATTATCCCCCTCTCCGAAAGAAAGAAAGAAAGAAAGAAAGAACACACACAGAGCGCCGGGGCAAACGGCGCAGCAGCTGCATCTGACACAGAAACTGAATTTGATAATCAACTGGGACAGCCAATTTGCTAATAAGGGAATCTAATTAATTAATCAATGCTCAGTTCGAGGAGGCGGAGGCGGCGCTACTGTCAGGCACAGTCAACTCAAGCTCTCTCTCGCTCTGTCTCTCCCTCCCTCCCGCTCTCCCTTCACACTTAAGTTGATATGAATTTTATTCAGCATGCGGCGAGATTGTCTGCGAGAGCGGAGTGGAGGTGAATTAAGCTGAAGTGTGTCTATTAAGCGGCCTGTGAGGTTAAAGGATAGGCACGCTATTTTCCCAACCCAGACCTTATTAAAACGTTGGTTCGTTTGCCCCATTGGACTGTATTCAAGCATGGTGCAGAGTGGTAAGTTCATCAGTAAGTAAAAGCGTTCAGCAAGGTTGTGCCATGAACAGTTATGAATGATCGGAACCGACATTATAACAAGGCCTGGGTTGAAAAATAGCGAACCTATCCAAAACCTATCGTACAGCGAACAGACTGACGCAATGAGGCCGCAGCATCGTAGCGCAGTACATACAGCGGCAGATTAGAACTTTTTATCTGGAAGGGAAGGAATGAAGCCGCACGTGCTGTGACAGGCGATAACAACTTGGGCTGGGTGTCGAAATGTGATGCTTTTAACAGCGTACAGGCTGCTGAAACAGTCTGTGCTGTTCAACACTAAAGTCTGATACCGACATAGTTTGATATGTTCAGTGTTCGTGAGCCCCAAAATACACAGGCTTTTTTTTTTTTTTTTTTTTTCCCCTCCCCTGGTACTGGAAACCAGGTTTTACACAACAAGCATCCCTTCATCTGCGTCTGCCTGTAAAACCACACCATAACCTTCCTCCACGATGCACACAACGGGAAATATATTTGCATAACGGCATTGATGTAAAAGCGAGAGTGCCTTGTTCACATTTAGAGCAAAGATTTGGTATTGGATATTGAATTGAACACCCAGATTCAGTAACCCCCAATGAATTAAGCATAAAGGCGTTGATTTCGACTTATGAAGGGCGGCTGCGTTGCCGTCACATGACTTAATCCAAATACCAAATTAAAATCAACATCGCAGCGCGTAAATGCAAATTGAGCAGATAAATACAACTCTCCGTCCCATCTTTACACTAAATATTTAGCACCTTAATTAAAGAAGAGAACACACGTAGTCACACTGGAGAAAAAAAATCAGTTCCCCCCCATTATGCCGTGCATTCAGGCCTAAAGAAGACTATGTTGAAGGCAGTAGTGCCCTCTAGGCAGAAATGGAGCCAAGGCAAATGGTTAGAGAGCGAGAGAGAGCGAGAGCGAGCGAGAGAGAGCGAGAGAGAGCGAGAGAGCAAGAGAGCAAGAGAGAGAGAGCATCCTTAGGTCAATTCAAACGCCGACATGCAGACCAAATAACGACCCCCTTAAACTGGGGAAGGAGACTAGTGGAGCTGGGGTGGTTGGGGAGCAGGGGTCAGGGGTCAGCCGCCTGCACTCAACAGCTGTCCTAAAAGGAGCAGAGATAAGAACTGAAAGCATCCTGTGTCTGTTTGCATGTGCGCGGCCTAATGCCTGTGGCCTCTGGGCAAATACATACAGTAAAAGCTTAACTAACTTGCATCTCGAGCCGGACAACACAAAAAAAGGAGGAGTAGGGGAAAAAATGATTTTCAATGACGATGTAGTACCTCAGAGTGGTCATATTTATATTTCCCCGCCTACTAAAGTATGCTGTACGATAGCACACACATGTAGTATGTGATGCCATTCCAATGTACTATGTGCTACATCTGGGGCAGAGGAAAGGAAAAAGGCTAGATTATAGAGCTGTGGGGGGGGGGGGGGGGGGGGTGGAGGAAGGAGGTCAAGGCTTGACCGGTGGGTTGGGTTATTCATCAACCACTAATGGCCAGAGCTTTATGCTGTCATGACGGATGACATTTGTCCCAAACAGGGAAGCAAGGGAGAGAAAAAAAAACAAAGCAACAAACGCCAAAAATAAGACAATGGCATCGGCAAACAAGGCGTCCATTCCATCCACAAGTTGTCAATTGAGGTCCTGAGAGGAGGAGGAGGACACTAAGGTGTGTTAAACAGAGCGAGAGGCAGAGAGAGAGGGGTGGGGGGAGGGAATTAACACTCACCAACTCTCCTTGCTTAAAAGCGGACTGTTTGTCTATCAGCTCAGGGTGATTGCTTATCTCCGGCCTTTACGTGACGGCCGCTGACAAGGAGCGTGTGTGCGTGTGTGTGTGTGTGTGTGTGTGTGTGTGTGTGTGTGTGTGTGTGTGTGTGTGTGTGCGCGTCTGTGTCTTTGTGTGTGGTGGAGGGGGGTCTTCTGGCTGGGGACAGGTGGTGACGGGGCTCCAGTTTGGACCTGTTTAAGGCCAGTTTTGTGTACAGACGCTCCAACACGCACACGCACACATACGCACTGCTCGCTGTCCAACACCCGAGGCCGTCAAATCAATCTCACTTTGGGTTTGGGACTTTAAGTCGTGGAATGCCTTTATGTGCCGCTGATTAGGTATTTGCTCTCGGCCGTGAGCATGGCTTCTTTTGGATGGTGTGGTAACCAGGTTAGTTTGTCCAGTTCTCGGTAAAGTCTGAAAAAGGGAATCGAACCGATAAAAACCGCGACCAATACGTCGCATCTGGACCTGACTGCGGCAAAATCCTACTTCAGAAGTAGCTGAATGACTTTGGCTGCTGCTGGTGAATGCACTTTCCCAAAGAAGTCACCACATTACTGATCCCTTGGGAGAAATTCAGGTGTTACAAGAGCAGAAGTTGACAGAACAGAGCAAGTCAAAAAGAAAATTAAAATAAATATCTGTACACTTTGAACAGAAGTCAATAGAAATTGGTGCATTGTAACAATATGTGATATGACGAGCAGCAAGCAGTAGTGGTATGATGAAATATAATATGGGGATTTCCTGGTATTATATACCATATGTCAAGTCTATGTATAATATATCTATAGTATGGCAGCCAAACTCCCTGTAAATATATTTAGACAAAAAAAAAAAAAAAGGTCACAGCTAAAAAGTCCACTGATGCTGATATTGAGCCCTCTTCGAGCCTTAAGAACTACTATCTGCCAACCCTGCAACAGCTTCCGGAGACCTACTACTCAACACTTCGGAAAAGTAATCAATTTACTAAGGGCAGATTACGGGGTCAGACCGTATAACCACCTGCGTGTTGACACAGTCTCTTATCAGCTTATTGGCGGATACTTTAATGTCTCACCAATACTGCGACTGCAAACAGGGACGACAATTAGTTTAGCCTGGACAACTATTTAACTCATGACCCAAAGCCGTTTTTAGTGCAGAGACGCCGAGAAGAAATGCTAAAATCCATTGTCAAACAATAAAGGTGATAGATAAAGGACACACGTATCTGCCCTCAAACATCCCCCCCTTTTCCGTTGCGCAGTGAAATAAATCTGCACTCTAGTGAACTCAGTGGTTTGCCAACCACTTGCGGCGAGTATTACAAAATAAAAAAATGCTCACAGGAGCACATCGAGCACGGTCAGAAGTGCTGCTCTTCCCTCACGCCACTATCACTTCCTGATTTTTTTATTTTTACTTTTTTTGTGCTTTGTGCTTTACAACCACACATCCTTCCTTGCTGTACAAGGAAGTGTCTTCTGTCTGTCTGAAGGAACATTCTGAACTCTTTGAACTCTTTGATACAGTCACTATCTCGGTGGGAATTCTTTTTTTGCCGAAATGGAACATTCTGCTACTTACTGCGCTTTCATATCCTTAATGCATTGAAATTATACACAACATTTCAAATGCACAGATTCTGATTCTAATTCAAAAAAACTTTTCTTGTCCAAACTGGCCATCTGTTGTCCTTTCTTGGACCACTTTTGGTAGGTACTAACCACTGCATACCCCACAAGGCCTGCCGTTTTGGAGATGCTCTGATGCAGTCGTCCAGCCATCATAATTTGGTCCCCGTCAAAGTCGCTCAGATCCTTACACTTGCCTGTTTTTCCTGCTTCCAACACATCAACTTCAGAACTGACTGTTCACTTGCTGAATTGCTAATCCCACCACTTGACAGGGACCACTGGAACAAGATGATCCATGTTATTCACTTCACCTGTCAGTAGTTTAAATGTTGTGCCTTATCACACACACACACACACACACACACACACACACACACACACACACACACACACACACACACACACACACACACACACACACACACACACACACACACACATATATATATATATACCAGTCAGAGTGCCCATGCTGACCCCTGTCCACCACCGAAAGCACCTACAATGGTTACGTGAGCATCAGAACTGGACCATGGAGCAATGGAAGAAGGTGGCCTGGTCTGATGAATCACGTTTTCTTCTACATCATGTGGATGGCTGGGGTTAGGGTCCAATCTGAACCAGCATCTGTGGGATGTGCTGGAGCAACAAGCCCGATCCATGGGGGCCCCACCTCTCAACTTCCAGGACTTAAAGGATCGGCCGCTAATGTCTTGGTGCCACATACCATAGGACACCTTCAGAGGTCTTGTGGAGTCCATGCCTTGACAGGTCAGGGCGGTTTGGCGGCACGAGGGGGAGCTACACAATATTAGTGGTTATTAGTGGTTTTAATGTTGTGGCTGTGTATATATATATATAAAAAATTAGATACCAGATGCGCCCCACCCCCGGCAGATCACAAAGGGGGCGTTACAATTGGCCAAGCCGGGGGGTTTTGGCGGAGAGTCCACCTCTCTAATGTTTCTCAATAAAAGGCAACCTTGATTGTTCCCCGTGATATTTCAGAGCGTGGAAATGAGCCTTCCCTTTCACAATGGTCTCAGCTGGAGCCATTCCTGTTGGCAATGCTGCAGTCGACCAAAAAAAAAAAAAAAAAAGTTGTCGCCGCAACTGGCAACTGGCCCACGTCGGGGGTATCAAAACAAAATGAAAACAAAGGAAATAAATGATAAAAACACTCCGGTTTTAATTAGCTTTTGGTGACAAAAAAAGGGCATCAATCGGGTCCAGCAGTCTGACAGAGAAAGCGGCACCGTAGCAAAGTTGCATTAGCATATGATAAACATGTCGGGTTGAACGACAAATTAATATATCTCTGACATTTAGTTGTAATTATATATATTTTATCTTTATTCAAAATGTTAAATCTTTATTCAAATTTTTTTTACGGGTTGTTAAGCATTTTATTTGGTAATGCTATGATCTGTACTGGAGTGCACCAAACCTTACCAGAAGAATTGCTTAGTATATCCAAATGTACCTGGGGAAAAAAACCCCATTCTGATTCAGATTCAGATTCTGATAGTGATGGATTTATGTCTATGACAGGATAAACGACCCTTTGGTAACGGTTTACATGAAAAACACTCTTTAACCCTTCTCGCCGAGCCCCAATTACCAATTTCTCCTTAGCGGCTGAGCCCGTTTGACTACTTTGCCGTGATAAATATCAATGATGCTGATGACAATGTGTTGCAAAACACACCACTCCAGAACTTCCCTCAGATGAAAAGAATGGACCTCTATTTTAAATATCCAAGATATTGAAAAATATCTAATATATAATATCTAAATAAATAAGTGTTCTGCTTCTTAATCATTGGGGACGCTCAGACCCCACCTCACACCAGCACCTTGAGCAATGCAGCACACTATAGAGTTTGCCAACACTCATTTTGGGGAGCAAGGCAGCAACGCTTGCAGCGCCGATTGCCTGCCCCCTCCCAATCCCAACCAGATACCACCCTCTACCAGCTCCCAGAGCTCAGCAGTATAAAGGCCCTCAGGGGGCGGGCCTCGTTTTGCAAACTCCTGGAGCCCGGCAGTACAAAGGCCTTCAAGACGTGGGCTTGGTACCGCCCGTACCACTGGCCAGAGCTTGGCAGTACAAATGCCCCAAAACCCCGGCAATACAGAGGCCTACAGGATGGGGGCCCAGCCGCACCACCACCCGGAGCTTGGCAGCACAAAGGCCCCTGAGGTGCAAGCCTCCTCGCACCAACCCTCGGAGGCCCACACCACGGAGGACCCCCTGACAATGGCAGCGACCCCCTCAACCACGTCAGACCTGTGGTCAATGGAGCAGCACCTGCAGCCGTCGTCCACTGCACAGAGTGTGGTAGCAATCACCACATACGTAGCAGCTCTTCGTGCCGGTCCCCCAGACCTGGGCAGCAGAGAGGTCAGACACCTCGCTTAGTGGGGAACAAGGCACCATTGCGCACGGCAGAGAGCCTCGGCAAGAGAGGGGGCAGCCAACCGTATGTACAAGCAAGACTGGTGTCCTAGAGAATGACCAGCCCAGGAACCTCCGACCGTGTAAGAGTAGCATCTGCGTAAAAGAGAAGTTCCCAGGGGGACTACACGAACCATGCGAAGATGTTCAAGAACATATCTTTAACCACTCAGTCAACGAGGACAAACTAGCACCCTCAGCCAAGGATGAGGCCTTTTTCAACATTATGGATGGCGGGTTCTACGCTTAGAGTTGGGCTCCATTCAGCAAGTGTCAGCATCGGCATCCTTCCAACAACAGGCTCTAACAAGGAAGCCAGAGAAGAAGGACCACTTTGTGGACTTTGTGAAGAAGCTATTTTGCAGTGGACATTTTCCAGATGCCAGGTGGGGAGTGTCCCGCTCCCCCCAGTATGTATTGTGACATCATTGTATTGTCACATCATAGCATTGTGACGATAGTATGACATCGGGACTTAGGCATATAAGCTAGCCAGACAGAAACACACGCAGTCAATCTCATCATGTCTCACATTTGGACGAACATCTCTCGTCATCAGCCTCGTCATTGCCCTTGAGAAAGCACAATCTGTGTGTTAATTCATGTTACTCATGTATGCATACAGTGTAGGAGCTATGACAACATATTAACAGGTTATTTACATCTGCATAGAGACTGATCGTTAATCTGCATAATTCTGTACTTTTCCGCAGTGTTACACCTAAAGTGAACTCCTTGTCTCCGGGTACTCATTGGGAGAGTGTTTAGCTCGCTGCATAGCACGTACTTCTGCACGTGGCTAGGGTAGAATAAGAAATGGAAAATTAGGCACTTGTTTTTTGGATATACTCATGGCAGGATTTGCTAAAAGGTTGTTTGCTTGTTGCAAACTAGGTTTTTACTATGGCACGCTCCTCAACAAGTAGAATACTCTGCCGCAAGGACGCACGCTTTTCTCACATCCTCTCGAGTGTGACCATTCAGAGCATTTAAACACAGAACAAAACGGCTACATTTTCCGCACAATGGAGGGATGAAGGATGTGTGTGTGTGTGTGGTTTCCCCTTTTCAAAAGCTATGAGTGGAAGGCCTGGACACAAACCTCGAAGATTTCATTTGGGTAAACATTAAATTAATGTTTCATTTGAAAGATTCTAACCTCCTCGCACTACTTGAACAACTTCCATTTTCAGCATCTCGCCTTGAAAGGTTGTAGCTTGCCGCCTTCTCGTCAAGAAGGAATTTTACAGAGAACGACAAAAAGTTAATTGGCATTAAAAAAACAGGAAAGAAGAGCGCCCAGGTGGCTCGCCGGGCCGCGCGCACCATTTTCATGGCTGAGTCCTTACCACAGTGGTCCAGGTTTGATTCCGGCACAAGGCCATTTGTTGCATGTCGTCCCCTCTCTCTCTGTCCCCTGCCTTACCATTCTCCCCGCACTGTCACTATCGAATAAAGCATGAAATGCCAAAAATAGATGTCTTTAAAAACAGGAAATAAAAAAACGTGATTGTGTATCTGTGGAACGCATCGTTCAGAGCCACTTCAGGAGCCATCCCACGGAGAGTAAGAAGTGGGGTTGAATCGATTAGAAAGGTTTTAATGACGTGGTCAACGGGATCCTCTGCTAAACTTGGGACCGGTGGTTCAAGACTATCGAGTGTTCGTGACAATTGTTCGTAATTCAATCCAACTTAACCGGCACCGGCGTTGGCAACACCCGTTTTTAAACACAGAGGCCGCAAAGGTTTCAATAGAACTTTTGCATTGTTTTTACAATGTAATAATCGTCACTAAACTGCGCTTCTTATCATGGCCCACTAATAGTTGGTGATAGACTCGCAAAAGTGTTCGTAGTGAACAAATCTTTTAAATGATTTGGGAGCCTGGGTTCACTCTCGCAAAAGAGTCTTCACAAACAGAAAATAATTACAGAGGACTAATTTAAAGTCCTAGGCAAAAAACGATCGAAGCATTTGGCATATTTCCTCACTATTTACACTTCATGGTGAGTTTTACTGTCCCCGAAGACGAAGTCCACTCATCTGACGCAACGCCGCTCGAGGTGTGTGCAAGCCACTAGCTTTTGCTGTGTTCCAACGTAGTTTGTACAAAATGCATAGTAATTACCTTTATGTAACCGACAGAACAAAAGGCGCTTATCTCACAATAGTGCTTTAAAATTGCACTGTGATGGTATGAGCACACGGTACATCTTGTGCAGAATGGTCAATGCATAATAACAGGTGCCGCTGCCAGACTGAGACATCATCGGATCGCTGGCACGCGGGGATAAAACTCATTCTTTTGAGCGCCTGTCTTATAAAGGCCTAGCCTTGCCCACATCTGTCAGTGACGACACTTACGTGCAAGATTATCTGGCCCACGATGTCGCAAGA
This sequence comes from Zeus faber, assembly GCF_960531495.2. NCBI lineage: Eukaryota > Metazoa > Chordata > Actinopteri > Zeiformes > Zeidae > Zeus > Zeus faber. The sequence continues at coordinate 9,452,737 of NC_137200.1, forward strand.
TTTCCTGACCTGTTAAGTTGGAGAGGAGCCAGCCAGGCAGTGAGCAGCTCCACTTGCAAGTTTTCTTAGGGGAGGAAGAGTTCAAGTTTGTTCAGTGATGGATTATTTGGCCGTGGGCCAAAAAAGTAGTCAGCGAACGGTGCAAGCTTGAAACACGAGTAGTTATATTACACTGGAACCGGCAAGACGCTGCAAATGTCAGCAGGCACATGCACACTTGTCCCAGAAAGGAGCAGTGGCCATGGATGGAGATAGAGGAGGACAAACCGTGCCACCGGACATTACTCGGTTCAGGGAACGTGGTCGAGCTCCCTCTTCCTCCATCTCTTCTTCTCGTCATCTACCGCCACCTGCCTTGCCATTAAAGACCGCCCTGTGGAATACCTTTTTGCGCTTAATGTTTCATGTTTATTTTTTTGAACTCCATGCGCTGAAAAAGGAGTCATTGGTTTGACACATAAAATGGCTTCAATTCGTTAAACATAATTTTTACAGAAATTAAGGTGACAATTTGAAGTGAAGAAAGCCAAGTAATGTGGTGAATTAATCGAACAATCTTTTTTAGTTGATCCAATGGATCCAAACTGATGTTTTTGTTTCCTCAGTGTGCAATTCAAGGATTCCAACATCACCCTGATATACACAGTTCGCTACCCAAAAAGCGGCGGTGTGGGGGGGGGGGGGGGGAGGATAACCAATTACGGCCCAACACCTCTTCAGACAATGCTTTTTCTGGCCCAATAAAATCATAAAAAAGGGACTGTCAGCTCTCTTTCCTCCCCTTCTCCCTTTCCCTTCTTTGAACTGGTGTGACGTGGAATACAGCACGGGTGACGGGGGGAATCAAAGGAGACGGCAGACAGTGTGGTGGTGTGAACAGCGACGGTCTAGCGCCAGACACAGGCTTTGAACGGTCAACTGGGAAAAAAAAAAATACGAAAAACAAATAAATAAATAACTAAACAAACTTGGTTGGGGGAGAAAAAAAAAAAGAAGACTTCAAAAACAAACCCGGAAGAGAAGGATGAGCGGTTCGTACGGAAAGTCAGAGCGCGCACACCGGCAGTGATGGGCACAAAATGGCGCTCGACGAAAAGCGTGGGAAGGTTTGTGTCGAGGCGCGAGAGAAAAAAAAAAAAAAAAAAAAAAGACTCACGGGTTGAAAAGCAATTTCCGATGGCAACGTGATGGGCGAGTCGGAGCCGGCGCAGAAGGGGAAGAATTAAGAAAAATAACGCTTTGCAAGCAAAAAGAGAAGGGACGCTGACGTTGTCAAGCACGAGCTCCAAAGAAAAAAAATCCACGGTCGAAGTCACTTACAGCCCCGAACCCTCGGAAGTCACGAAAGACACGAGAAGAAGGCGCAAGAGGGAGGCACGCGGACCACCACTTTATTTATCCCTCTCTTTTGGATGTATTCATTCTTCTTTTTCTTCGTCGTTCTGTTTCGGGGTGGAGTGTTTGGGCTTGTGTGAGTGGCGTTGTGAAGCAGGGGTCTCAAGCACATCTGAGGTTTGGGCAATTAGTTCCAGTGCCGCTGTTAAAAAGTGCTGAAGGGCCGCACGCCGCGGGGGGTTGAGGGCCTCGGCTGAAAGGGACCCCGGACCTCGACGGGGTCGGGGGGTGGGGGTGAGGGGGTGTGAACGAGAGAGGGAGAGAAACTGAACAGAGACTAAAAAAAAAAAAAAAAAAATGTATGTGTGTGTGTGTGTGTGTGTGTGGGGGGGGGGGGGGGGTCAGGACCCCAGGGTGGGTGGGGGGGTGGGGGTGTGTGAAAGGCGCACCACCTCTATTGACCTCTGGGTGCCTCAACTGGCAAAACTAGAATCCGGAACACAACGGAGGAGGGGGAGGTGGGGTAGGGTGGGGGTGAAGGGGGCATGAATGAGCGGGAGAGATTGACAGGCAAACAAACAGGAAGACACACCTCCTTTCAGAGATTTACCGTTTCCCGCCAAAAAGTCTCTTGGTGCCATCTAACTAAATAATTGGAATTCTTATTTCCACAGGGACAATGCGCAATGTATAAGGACTCATAATTGTAAGTTGCTTTGGAAAAAAAGAGAGGCTGCCTCGATAGATGTGATTTAAATGTATTTTTCTTTGAACGGGACACAAAAAAATAAAAAATAAATTGCAAAGGAAGAACCAAACATGTACCATATGTGAACCCACAACGACAGAACCGAGGTCACACACACACACACACACACACACACACACACACACACACACACACACACACACACACACACACACACACCATTTACACCTTCTGTCGAGAGCTACAGTTCTTCCTTTCTGTGTGTGTGTGTGTGTGTGTGTGTGTGTGTGTGTGTGTGTGTGTGTGTGTGTGTGTGTGTGTGTGTGGATATTCAATTGATTACTCATCAATTAACGAAGGTAACTTTAATGAGTAGGCACAGAGGGGCGAAGGCGTAATTGCCACAAATGCTCTTGTTACACCACATCAAAACACACAAAAATATATCTATATATCTACTTATATCTACTATATACTATTATTATAAAAAATATATATATATCTGGGTTTTCAAAAATTTTAGAAGCAGAGGTAGGTCTATTTTTAAGTTTTAAGTAGTTATTTTCATATCTTAAAGGGAAATGACAGTGTGACAATGCAGGAGTGTGTGCTAATGAATGTGTGTGTTTGTTTCTTGACTTATCAAGCCACGGAAAAACAAACAAAAGAAAAAGAAAAAAAAAAAAACTGTTCGAGCCGGTCTTTTCATCCTGTTGACAAACAAACAGGTTTATTCTGAACCATTCTTCAACGGCAGACAGCAGCAGCATGCTGACAGCCAGAGAATGGGACCAAGCCCTCCTTTATCACACTGGTTGGGAGGGTCTGTGTGTGTGCGTGTGTGTGTGTGTGTGTGTGTGTGTGTGTGTGTGGAAGGAAGTTGAAACACCAAACATTGACACGGGATAAAAGTCAGAGATAGACATAGAGATCAGTGATTAAAAAAAATTGAAAAATAAAACCCTGAATCAAGCTAAATTTGTCAGAGAGAATTCCACTCATAAGAAACAGGAAAAGAAAAAAAAAAAAAAAAAAAAAACATGATCCAACCAGCGCATTGAACATTTGTTAAAAGAAATAAGCAAAGATGTTCTCCTTAAAAGGTCAGTTATTTCAATGAAATCACTAGATCTAGCGCTTCGTTTCCCAAGCGATACTTTCTCAACGCAAACGGAATAATCTCGTACACGAAAAAAGTATATTGATCTATTGTTAAAATATTGAATTCCTGCAGCTCAGACGGACCGAAAGATGCATCCTGGGTTGATTGGCCAGGCAGCGAGCAGTCAGCCCAATTTACTTTCAAATAAATAACTAAAAACACGTTGGGTCCTTTTTTGTCAAGGCTCACAGTCTTAACAGTCACTGAGAGAAGTTTTGGCAATCCACCGCCCGTCCCCACGCCTTCCTGTCTGACCGGTCCACGCCTGGTGACCTTTGACCCCCCCCCCCCAATTCCCTGTCATTGTTTCACGCTAAAAAAATAAAATAAAAACTACATCTGTTCCAGACGTCCTCTGTGCACCGCTACCCATTTCCCACAATGCCCCCCACCCCACCCCACCCCACCCCACCCTGCCCTGCCAAATATGGCTCCTAACATTAGACATGGAGACGGCCAGATTACGCCCAGATTAACGTTCTGGATTTCTCCGGCAGATGGGCACCTTTGCCTTTCCCCTCCTCCTCCTCCTCCTCCTCCTCCTCCTCATCCAACCTGGCCTGGCGAGGAAGAATTGGGGGGGTGGTGGTGAATCTGGTTGGATTACAGCGAACGCCGGAATTCAAATGGCGCTGGTTTTTCAGTACAGATGTATGTTGTTTTTTTTGGTGGTGATATTTTTCCATATATGTTTTGTTTGTTTGTTTGTCTTCCCGTGCGGAAAGAGGGGGATTACCACAGCGTATCACATGTCAGGCGGAGAGTACCGATGACCTGACAGACCTGAATACCCAAAAGTGGGGGAGAGAGGAGAAGAAAAAAGAAAAAAACAAAAAAAGAGTCGGGTTTCCTCACGTTTCATTGTTACGTTTTTGTTTGTTCTTTCGCTGTGTCTTGGTTTTTTTGTGTTGTAAACAAGATTTCACAGGCGGTCAATTTATCCGCCAGCGCTGACATGGACTCACTTCGGACAAAAGTTGTATTTTGTTTGATTGAGAGGCGTCTTCAAATTGTCCAATGACAACAAAAAAATACATAAAAATAGCGAACCCCCCTCTGCTTCGCTCAGAGCCTGACGGAGCATTTTTTTGGGGTTCTTTGGGAGCGCCGCCATTCCTGAACTAATCAATGAAGAAAGTTCCCTCTTCGAGCCCCCACCTCCGCTGAAACCTTTCCCTCTCTATGGAGTGGTTTACGTGCGCGCACACACACACACACACACACACACACACACACACACACACACACACACACACACACACACACACACACACACACACACACACACACACACACACACACACACAAAAAGGTCTGTGACCCCTGCACCCCCCCCCGGACCCTGGCCCCGGCCCCCACCCCCCTGTGCTCTTTGACCCCTTTTTCAGAGGCCTGGCTGAGCAAAAACAGTGGTCCTGTCCACCCCCCCAGCCCATGAAGCTCACCCTACAATGCCCCCACCCCACCCCAAAGTAGCTCCTGTTTCACTTGGCCAATGAAAAAGGGCCCTACTGTAAAATAATAGGTGGGTGGAGTTGTGGGTTATGGGTGGGGGCGATGGTCGGGGGGGTTGGCCCGAAGACCCTGCCCCCCCCCCCTCCTCCTCCTGTGCATCCACCCTACTGTAACAGAGTAACAGAGCCTGTTGGTTCACAATGGACTCTCTCATGGGGTCTTAAGAGTGGCTGGGGGGGGGGGGGGTGTTGGTCTCTCTGCCTCCGCCCACTCCAAGCCGGATTAGGGCCCCTGTCAGGTTTGGCTGTGGGGGTCAACCCCCCCGACCCACCTCCACCCTCTCTCACCAGCACCCCCATCGCACAGACACTTTGGCCTTTGTCCCCTTGTGAGACTTGGGAGCATGGAGAAAGGAGGTTGGGGGCGGTGCGGGTTGCCCCCCCCCCCCTCCCACCCCGATGCCCAAGTGACGGGCTGACCGTCCGCTCCCAAAACGCCCGGCGTTTCTGTATCAATGAAAACGGTTACGTCATGTAGACTCTAAAGGGCGAGAAGCTTCGACGATGGAAGAAAAAGAATAGACTTTAAAATGACCAAAGTGAAGAATTGAACTGAAGGCAATTCAAATGCAACGTGCAGGAAAATGCGGATGGCAAGGAAGTGTAATAAATAAATGTTTTATAACTCTCGGAGGCAGAAGGGCTTGGGGCGCACCGCTTGACGAGAGGCCTGGACTTGACGGCGGGAGGAGAGGAGCTGTGTCTGGACGGACACACACTGGGGTGAGATGGGAGATCACCGGGGCAAACCTTTGGAGCTGCGTGCGCGTGCCCGTGCGGCGAGAGACGCCGAGCCAAGGCGCAAGTTCTGGGGTTAGAGGCTAAGTGAAATATATCCACACTGTGAGGCGGGCGTGAGAGGGAGCAGGGGGGAGGGAGCGAGGGAGAGGGAGGGAGAGGGAGAGAGAGAGAGAGAGAGAGAGAGAGAGAGAGAAGGAAGTTGAGGATCAGAGATAAGGCCAGAGACAGGGCTGATAAGGACCTCCAAGACACCTGTTAAGGGGAGGGCTGGTCCGGCTCCGCCCCACAACAGCACGTTGTCAAGACCAGCACTCACTTGGGAGAGATTTGGAATTGTATGTACGTATGTATATATACACAAAAATAATATTATTTTATAAATATATAAAATAAAATAAAATAATAGAAAATACCCCCCCCCCCATTCATCCTTGTCACAGTGATGTATTAACTTTTTTTTAAGCAGGAAAGAGGGGTAAAAAAACAAATACAATAATTGTAAAAGAGCTTTACACATCACATTTACTCTACAGACACTGCTTATACCGATCCAACCCATTTGTTCACTGAAAAGTTTGGCCTTATACTGTTAGTTTGAGGTCAGTGGAACATCACGATTGCCATATGATCCATTTTTCTCCACCAGATGCCCGACACACTTTAGTAGAGCAGCTCTACAAGGCAAACAACACACAAATGTTTTTGCCGTCATTGTCGTTTTTTTTCCCCTCCACAACGTTTTGACATCAACGTGCATCCAATCAACGGTTTTCCCCAAATTCGTGGGTTTGTCTCTTACTCCGACTCCAGCATTGCAAACGAACATAAAAAAAACAAAAAACGGGAAGACTTACTGTTACCATGGAACTCTATGGTTGTTTGTTACGTTTACCACAGAGAAAGCATGAATTCAACAAGCACGCTAAACTATCGTTATGTTGGAAGTTGTTGGGAAGGTATCATTCACAATGGTTTATGGGATGAGTAAGTTCCGTGACCTTCACTCTTGAAAGAATTATGTACAAAGTTTTGTACCTATCTGTTTTTCTTTCCCCCCCTTTTTCCAATTTTTTTTTTTTTTTCCTTTGCTCCAAATCAAATGTTTTATGGTCACGATTAATCTCGTTCCAGGCTTAATAGTGTTTATATAAGGATTTTCTGAAATGTCAATGGACTGAATGAATGAAAACAAGAAGTGGAGCCATTCTAAAAGTACAGTACGTGAAAGGGAGTTCTGTGAATCTGCACTCAATTGCTCTTCCTCAATGACCCGGATGTGTGAGGCATACTGAAGTGAAATTGAATTGTAAGAAGTTTCACAGCAAATTAATTCAATTTCATTGTATTACATTCAATTTCTACTTTATTAGAATTCAGTTCCAAATGAATAAATTCAATTTCAAATGATGCTTTTTGGATTCAGTTTTTTTTGTTTTTTTTTCTTTTTTAATAATGCAATTGTTCAAGTTGAGCAATCCAATATCAAATATAAATGATTCAAATTCAGTTTCTAGTGACACACACACGCACGCACGCACGCACGCACGAGACTGCAGCGTGAAGCCGAGCAGCTCTCGTCTCGTCGCCAGGTCTCTGTGCCTGGCTTTTGTGGGCGTGTCGGCTCAAAATGGACTAGCTGTTGAGGGCGCATCAAACCTCTCTCCCTTTCCATATTTAATATACAGTATATAGATGGACAGTGCCATGGGTACTTTTTTTTTTATTATTAAAATAAAAATAATAATATAATAATAATATAAAAATTACATAAATAATCTTGCCATCTGTTCCTTAAAATAAAGAATTGTTGTTGTTGTAGAAACATAAAATGACGTGTTCCTTATTTTATTGACAGTTTAAGGGACTTTAAAAAAAAAATAAAAATAAAAATAGCCTAATTGTGAACAATAACAGTGGTCCTGGTGCCCATTTTCCAAGGATTAGCGCCATTGATAGTATATCTTCCCTCCTATTGGCTCATTTACATAATGTTGAAACCTGCTCAACTTCCCTCGTCGCCGTGAAGCCGTGAGCCTGTCGCTCCGGCCCCTGCAGCCGGATGAAGCCGCGCGCCGTTTGAAACGCATGGCAGCCTCACGCCTGCGGTGTCGCCCTACCTTTAGACTGACGAACAAACTCTTACTTTTAACTTGCACAAAGCCAACTCCAAAGCAAGATCGTCCTTGCGCTGCAAGATAAAAAAATTATATAAAGAAATTGCAAGGCTGCACTCACCCACCTCATGAATCAGTTCCAGGCGGAATGGCAACAAGTTCCGCGCTGGAAGTGAGAACCATTCGTAGTGATGAGAAGTTAAGTCTCCTATTTGGAGAATCGGTTCTCGGCGAGTCACTCAGAGAGGAAAAAAAAAAAAAAAAAAAAAAAGAGGGTCCGGATTTTTCCGGCTCTTTGTTCATTCGCTTCGACTCCGGACTCCTGAGTCATCTAAAAGATTTGTTCGCTACGAACAAATTGTTTGTGGGTCTCGCAGCATTGTTAGTAGGCTGCGATAACGGGCGCGTTTCTAAATGTTTCTAGGGGTCAACAGGACAGTACAGTGCGGCGGGATTAATTGATTCATGGTCAAGTGCTGTGGAAGAAAATGATGTGGGGAAACACCGGTGCACTTGTGAAGTCAGCGGATGCAGGGTGTTATACTGTAGCTCATTACAGCATCGTACATCATGCGAGAAGACATCTGAGCACTGGTCCTCTGAGAGAACCGTTTCGTTTGGAGTCGGGCTTTTTTTGCTTTTTAATGTCCGAAACACTTAACACTCGTCCAGACGCGGCGTCATCCGTGAGGTCAGCCGCCGACGGACACCACTGACGGAAACGAAACGATGTCGTTTGAGTCACGACCTGTCAGATCCCGCCGCCTCGGTGATCAGTCCAGGAAATGGAACGGCTCCCCCCCACCCCCACCCCCCTTCCCTCCCAAACGCATTCCTTCCAAAAGGCCCAGGGACAAACAGACAAACAAACACGAGACAAATCTCGAGGCGGTAGGGAGAGAAAGACAGAGAGAGAGAGAGAGAGAGAGAGAGAGAGAGAGAGAGACCTTGGGCCGGGGCTCCACAGCTGCGCGGTGAACAAGAAAAGAAAAGAATTAATGTGTCAGGCAGGAGGAATTCGCACGGCGATTATAAAAAAAGAAAAAGAGGAAAAAAAAAAAAAGACAAACAGGCAGACAAACACCTTATCGACGTGTTCAAAAACACCCAAAACTTTCAAGTGGTCTGTCATTTTCTGAGAAAGTACATCTTGTCTCTGGTTATGTGTCTGGGGGGGGGGGGGGTTGTCTCTGGTCAGTAAATACATAAATAACTTATGGTTTTAAGCTTTACGCTCTGATTTACCCAACTGATCCCTCCTGGATTACAGCACAGGCTTAACATATGTTGGATGAAGACACAAGTGCCTCCTCTGCGTTCACCTGCCACCAAAGAAATCCATAAAAATCACACACACATACTCATATATATACACACACATACAAATACCTATGTGTTGCGCGCGCACACACACACACACACACACACACACACACACACACACACACACACACACACACACACACACACACACACACACACACACACACACACACACACACACACACACACACACACACACACACACGATGAAATGGAAATCTCCTCAAACCATATTTACTCAATATTTGACAATTGTTTTGCAATGTGTCCCCAGTGGTAGTAAATTATTCAAGAAACTCAATAGCCTAGTTTTGTCAAACAACAACCTTCCCCAGTCAATGGTTGATTCAAACGCGTTTTTAAATGCACTCAAAACGTCAAGCCTCGTCAAAAATAAATAAATAAATAAATTTATATATATATATATATATATATATATATATATATATATATATATATATATATGATTCAGTTGTCATTTAGAGTTCCGTTTCGACAACATCCAAATCAACTTCTGGCTGTCTCTGAGATAACCCACCTCGGGGGTTTCTCTCATTCGTTTGCGACTAATTGTCAAGTACACGTGCGGCGGGCGAAATTGATCCCCGTTAAAAAAAAAGAATGATATGCATACAAACAACCAATTGAGAGACTTCTTTCACATCACCAAACTGAAGAAGGCGCCCGGAGCTGCCCATGTACAAATGTGAAAATACTGTGAAAGAAACAACGACGAGACAGGTACAGTTCCATAACTAAAACAAAGGGAAGAGGCACATTTAGACTTTCGGCGTTGTCTTTTGGTTGGGGTCATTGGCAAATACGCTCCAACAATTTGGAAGCAAACACAACAACCACTACGATTACTTTGTCGTCATGATACACGAATAAACAATATGGTTGAAGCGCCTTGTATGTAAATTCAAATCTTTGGGTCTGCAGTTCAACAAACTACAGTGCAAACACCATTTGCAAGAACAAATCTTCATGTTAAGCAAACAGCGAGACAGTTGTCCTTACATACGACCGTCCAATTGAGACTATTCACTACTTTTTCTTTTTTTAGGGCCCCGCTCCGAGCGGTTGACAGGTGAAGGGAGAAAAGACAGAGCAGGGGGGGGGGGGGTTCATTTTTATGAGGGGGGCCTCTTAGCGTGTAGCTGGTATCACTCCATCGGGGCCCCCCTTGCCAATAGCCGGCTACCCCATTCAAGTAGCAACAAAGAGGCTAATTAGAGCCCTCTCTTCCCTGGGAGCCCGCAGAGGGCTCTGATTTGATACTTCCCAGGGAGACTCGGGGGCCCTCTGAGGTGGCGGCGGCAGATTTCTCACACACACACACACACACACACACACACACACACACACACACACACACACACACACACACACACACACACACACACACACACACACACACACACACACACACACACACACACACACACACACTCTTTGGCCCTTTGGCTCTGGCACATTTGCTCACTGTAGCTGTCCAGCCAGTTAAACCCCCCTCCTACCACCACCCCAAACCCCGGCTGGTGCAGCGAGGGACCTTGCTGCATCTTCTTTCATGTGATGGAGACGGGGAGACCCAATGCCAGGGGGTGCGGGTGCAGCTAATCGGATATCGTTGCGGGATTAAAGTCCGTGGCGTTTTTGGTTTCTGCTGTTGACGGGGGGGGGGGGGGGGGGGGGGGGCAGGAGAACGGAAGCGGAGCGACGCCCCACTCAGGCCCCTAGGGGTCCTCGCTCTGGTCCAGATAGATTGTTTTCATCTCAAGGAATAAAAGCTTGAGTGCAACGTGTGGCGCGAGGTTGTTTGGCCCTGCAAATAAAAACATGTCAACCTGGTTTGTGTTGCAAACAGACCTAAATATTATTTAAAGCCCAACTCGGAGGCGCCCGGTACGACACTTGGGTTCCCTCACAGGGATACCGCAGGTTATGGGGAACCCGCCGTGTCACCCAGATTCACACGAGAAGGTTAACGTCTTCGTCCCTGTGTGTCCAGAACAGAGATAGCCACGGCTGCATGCTCACTGTGTTCGCTCAATGCGTGGCTGCAGAGGGGATCAGCTCGCCCAGCTCCTGTGAAACGAGGGAAATGGACCATGACAGCCGCTCAAAAGCTGACTTCCTGGACGGTGTCTTCATGACAAGTAAAAATTAAAACCAGATCTTGGGGGAATGCGGCCACATTCAGAGGTGTTTTCGGGGCATCACCACTTGTCATTGATTATTTCACTGGTGACATATCGTCATGACATAAAGACATTGCCGGAGGAGTTTGAGGAGTTTTCTTTTATTTATTCATTTATTGATTTATTTTTTCGAATTTTAACTTTGTAACAAAAAATACAATTTAAAGCTTTGCATTTGGTAACTTTAACTTTATTGAACTTCCCTTTATTTTTGTTTTAAATGTGTCGACTGGCTTTTTCTGTAAAAGTCTCATCTTTTGTAAATATCTTGTCCCTTTCACCTCCTGAGAGATATAAAAACTTGCCAACCTTGTATTGCCAACACCCCGCTCTTGTCACGCCTCAATCACAATCCACCAGCTGATTAGGTCAGCGGTTCTCAAAACTTATTTTTAGTAGTGTGTAATCGAATAACTTTTTTTCAGCTGAGAACCCCCTTCGCGGGCATCGGGAGAAAAAAAATAATAACATTAACTAATAATGTACTGTATGTGTGTGTAATTATTACTTTTTTTTTTTTTATTATACATAACCAATATTTTTTTTTTTTTTCGGAGTACCCCATGCAGTACCCCAGAGGACCTCCATTTGAGAAACACTGGATTAGTATCTCTCTCTCTCGATGTGTATTATTACTCTATTTGTGGGTTTATTTATGTAAGATATAAATTAATAAAAGATGAAACGTCTGCGCGTTGATCCAGATTTGCACCTCTGATCTGTGAGTGACTGTGTGTGTGTGTGTGTGTGTGTGTGTGTGTGTGTGTGTGTGTGTGTGTGTGTGTGTGTGTGTGTGTGTGTGTGGGGTGTTCAGGCAAATAAAAGTCCCAGGATGCAGCCCCCAGCCCTCCCTCGCCCCCTGCATTAAGTCTTTAATCGATACATCTCGCGGGGCTGACAGCGAGGACACAGCCCAGATCTGAGATCACAGCCGAGTGGCGGTGTAAATCTTTACGGTTCAACCGGGCGGGAGGGGCGGGTGGGGGGTGGGGGGGGGGCTTTAAAAAGTCTCGTCTATAATTGGGCCTCGGCCAACTCTGCCTCAGCTGTGGCTGCGACCGGCGGGGACCGTCACCGGGGAGGGGGCCGTCACACCCCACCCCCCTCCCCCCCGTCCTTGATAGATTCAGGTACAAACGAAACGTCGCTCCCTCGCCAAATGAGAGGAGCTCAGGAGGTGCACTTTGCCCGATGGAGATGTTTCTTGGCAGGTGTGGTGTGCTTTTTTGGCTTTTCTTTTTCTGTGCCGTCGGGTTCTTCTAGGGACGCGTTCTTTTAACCCGCGAGCGCTAGCCGGAGAGAGACTTAGCCCGCTAAGTGATTTGAAATGGAGGGTAATCCAGCAAACCCGGTAATGGATGCTCCCTTGCCAGTAGGAGAGGGAAGAAAAATAACATCACCTTTGCAGCCGTCAGTTGTTTCTTTTTTCCCCAATTTGTGTTTTTGTTGGTTTTTCTAACAACAGAGGTAGGTAAAGGATTCTGGGGAAGAAAATAAAAAAAATCCAAGGCTGTGAAGTAACATTTAATCGAATGCAAACGTTTTAGCCAGTTGAGTAAAATGCATTACGTCGGGGAGGGGACCGACAGCACTTTTTTTTTTCTCCACTGTTTCTGAATCCTAAATGTTAATTTGTGGCGGATAATGAGTACCATCCTAATCCACTTCGCCTGAACAGTAAACTATTTCCATCCATATAGACAGTTTAGGGACCACAACTAGCTACACATCCTTGCCGGGAAAGGAGGACCCCGCCACCAGCAATGGAAAGAGCATGAGCAGCACAAATTAATTGAATGGCTGTTTCTCATAAAGTGCCTGCTGTAAAAAGTATCAAACACGTTTTTCCTTTAACAAAATAATCTCATGGATTTGCACTTTAAATATCCACTATGGTAGCTACCGGTTGCTGGTGTTAGAGATTTATACTGGATACCCCCCCAGTACGTTGAACCGACATCTAGTACCAGTGTCGCATGCCGTACCTCAGCTCTGCACCTGTGCTTTAGCAATCAAATGACTTCACCCCTCACCTCGGGGAGAAATAAACTCCCCCCTTCACATGCCGTCCTCCGCCTCTTCCGACTTGCGGGATGCGCGGTTTCCGACCACCGTTATCACCTGCACCAAAACGCTGCTATCAGGCCTCAATCTGCACTTGGTTCTACTTGGGGAGGAGTGCCAAGGGGTTATCTGTCCCGCTCTGATATGCACTGATGGGGAGGAGGGGGTGTTTAAACACCACCAGGAGCCTGGGAGTATTAAAGAACACTCTCGCATCTGACCCTCCAGGCTGGTTCCCTCTCGCAACAGTGGACGAGGGAAATGGAAGAGGGGGGAGCCGGCACTGAGGGGAAGAGGGGTGGGGCCGCGTGTCCCTAGGTGAGTAATGAGCATGCCTGCGTGCGTGTGTGTGTGTGTGTGTGTGTGTGTGTGTGTGTGTGTGTGTGTGTGTGTGTGTGTGTGTGTGTGTGTGTGTGTGTGTGTGTGTCCACCGTAGCCTTGCCATCATCATCGATACCGAAAACAATAATAAAAATGGAAGACAAGGTAGAAAATCAATTCTCTTGTCACATGGACACATACACACAAGATGCAACAGCCCTCCATTGTTGTTTTTTTTGGTTGCGTTGTATTTTTTGGCCTATGTGATGTACATTACGCCGAGGGTCGGCCATTTGCATGAGAATGGACGATTAAGTGAATGAGATAAACCCAAGGCCAGCTCCCTTGAATATGGACGCCACGTATGGAATTTCAAGCAGCTGAGCCTTTATTTACACCCCCCCCCCCCCCACCCACCGACCTCCTCTGCCTCAAGAGTATCCCCTCACCCACCCCCACCCCCACTCCAACTCTCCCCACATCAGGCAATTTGTCATCCTGATAATCACTCAATGGCCGTGCGGCGCAGATTATTTATCTTAACGCGAGGGGTCACTGAAATTATTGCTGTGATCCCGTCTCTCTCCCCCTGGTCTCTTTTCCTGGACGTAAATCTCACGGCTTGTGAAACGAAGACGGGGGGGAAAGGAAAGTTAAAAGTTGACTGCGGGCTCGCACACTCCGCTCGCCTCCTACCGATCGAACGCCACTTGTAAATCGCAGCCCTTCACTCAGCCATCCCTCACTCGCAAATCCAGCTGAGATTATCCGTCCGTTTCTCAGGAGGGCGGCCGCGAGTAACTGCCGCCACACACACACACACACACACACACACACACACACACACACACACACACACACACACACACACACACACACACACACACACACACACACACACACACACACACACACACACACACACACACACACCTTTGACCCCAAACTCACAGCCAAGACACAACTCATTCAGGAAGGTGAATGTGCGTCGGAGGTGGGGGGGGTGGGGGGGGTGGGGGGTTATGATATAATCCAGGACACTCTAGAATGAATGGGAGCAGGGACTCAATTTATACAGGAAGTGAGTACTTTCTGTTGCATTCACTTTAAAACACACACACACACTTTCAACACGTGGCCTGGCGAACATGAACACACACACACACACACACACACACACACACACACACACACAGGACCTGCGACCTCATCTGGAAACAATTAAACGTGCATTCGACTTGACCTGCTCGCACCAAATGAACTCTACCAATTTTTTATTTATTTTTGGTTTAAAAGTGTTCAAAACGCCAAAGGGGCTGGAGGATGATGGGTAATTAGTTACAACAAACATGACGCTGTTGGCGGCAGCGCACTAAAGCAGGACATTTCAACTACGTCAAAGACCTGTGTGTACGCAATACAGACGTGAAAAACGATATACTCCTACGGAAAAGGTTAGACAAGGAGCCCAAACTGAAACCCAACAGACACGGCTGTCCTGAAATTACCCCACCCCCGAAAAAAAAAAACCTCCCAAGAGAGCACACACTTCAGGGTTAGCAGAGCTTTTTATCTGCCGACTGCAAAACGGACGCAGCAATGATGCAATTTTGAGGTTTTTTTCCCTATACTTGAAGATGTCTGGAGGCTTTCAGGACACGGTGAACGGTATTAAACAGTGTCGTCTCTGAATATCTGTTCATCTAAATTAAGCCATTAGTATTCTAAGAGGGAAGTCGTGGGCAGATCAATGGCTGAAACGATTTGGAAATCTCCTTTGATACAGGATTTCCCAGCTTGGGCGAATTTGATGAAATTTCTCTCGGAATACAGGCAACATCTGAGACGCCGGAGCTTCTGCGAGGAACCTGCTTGTAAGTCTAACACAGATGTGTTTGGAGTATGCGAGACCATTTTGCATTTTTTTTTTTAGGGAGCACTGCATTTCAATTGAATATATCGTTATGTAAATAATGCACTTCAGGCTGCAAGGAGAACCCCTCAAGTCTAACTCACTTCAGATCAACCTCAGCAACTGTATTTTGCAATACAATGAAAAACAAAAAAAGAATGAAAAACGACAACCACTGACATTTATTCGGTGTGAAGCTGCACGCAAGAACATAGCAAAGCCTTTCGGGAAAACAACCTATTCTGCGGTTTTCCTCTGCTTTTTCTCTGGAGCGCACAAGGTGATAGAGGCAGATTTGCCAGCTGAGGAGCTTGAATTCACTTAAGTGCATCCCTGAACTGCGTCTCCCAAATATATATATTGGCCGAGGTGTGAATGGATTGGCGGCAGGTTTTAAATCATCATGTGAACTTTGCACCCCGCACCCCATGCAATCGAACTCCGCATTTTGGCCCTAGCAGGTGGCCTTCAAAGCATGACAAAAAAGATGATAGTCCAGCACTCAGGTTTCGCAAGCATTAACAAGCAAAGTGAGGCAAGAGCATTCCAATAAGCGATTGCAGTCTACTTGGGGAGGGCGAAGCAATTTTGACAGATAGTGATAACTGCAGTTAAGCAGTTGCATAATACTGCACTACAAGGGGTTGTATGTTTTAAAGGGTTTTTAAGAAGTCCTTTTTCTATCCATCCAGCCATTCACCCACCCACACAGACACACATGCGAACACTAATACTACCCCTGCTACACAGGGTCCAGGTTCAGCACTCATTTCCTGGGCTGACCGTCTGCTCAAATAATAAAGTTAATAAGGGCCCCCTTATTAGGGGCCCTGTCAAGCCACTCCATCGCTGGCCACACCGTCAGGGTCAGGGGAGATCATGGATAAAGTGTGTGTGTGTGTGTGGTGCGCGCACAAGTATTTGTGCTGCCCTCGTCTCACACAGTGAGCCTAACGGTCTTTGACCATGTTGTGGCGGATCTGCTCTGCTAGTCATTTGCTCAGACATAGGATACAGTACTTTTTGCTGCTGGCTGGTTACATTTTGTCAGAACATCACAAAGTTGATAGTAAGAAATGTTGGCATAGGTGCAAGAGAGGAGTGTCAACTAACCCAAAAAAATCCTGCTAAATCCTAAAACATGCTTTATTTTACTTTGCAAATAAGGCACAATGAAAAATGTATTTCTCATTCTAATTCTTCATACATTCAGCGTTGAAGAGCTAATGGTAATTCCAGATGGAATTACCCGATAGTAATGTTCACCTATACCATCCCATTCTTATGAGTTACAAAAGACTAGCTTCCTAGGAAAGATTAAAACACACCTAGCTATAGAGAGACCTGATGTCCGTCCTATCGTGGCGAGAACATGCAATTGCCTGTTGTAATGCACTATTGACTCCATTACAACCAGCAAACTCAACGGCAACAGTATTAGAAGTGTTATGGAAATAGCATTTTCGCATTGAAGAAATAAAAAAACTAAAAGGGCTATGAAGGAAAAAAGTATTTGATGCTCAAATGCACGAAAAACTCATCAACATGGAGGCCCACCCAATTTGGAAACGGCTTCATGGATGATAAAAGAATATAAATTATTCGGTTAAGCTCACCTATGCTGCTCCACGGCTTCATTATCGGGCAGTTCTGCACCGCAGACGTTGCAGCGCTCATGCTGGTTCCTGCCGTCCGGTTTCATGCCCACCGCCAGCTCTCCTAGCTTACTGAAGAACTCTCTCTGGATGAAGCTCTGAGGCAGGAGCCCCCCGTAGGCACTGAAGTCCATCGACATGGCGAGGGCCGGGGACATCGGGAGCGATGAGGCCATGGACACCGGCATGGACATCATGGCATCTGTTTTGTGATTGGCGGGCAGGGAGTACAGCGAGGCCAGGTGCTTCTCTGTCATTCCAGCCATGGCTTCCAAGCCCATCTGACTGATGTCTGCCTGGGGGTCGCCCGTGCCGTCATCGCGGACGTAATGCAGCTCACGGGCACTGGTGATCACACTGCTCCGGGTGGGCGTTCCGGGCCCATCGCGGTTTTTGTCCTCGCTGCTCCGCTCCCCGTTGCTGGAGCCGCTGGACTCCATGTTCTGGGGGCTCTCGCGGCCGTTGCCGCCCACGTCCACCTGCATCATCTCCGTCTTGATCTCGGTCATTAGCTGCTGGGAGTTGCTGTGGGTGAACGCCTCGCCTGTAAAGCCCTGCTGGAGGAGGGACTGTCCGATGCTCATTAGGCTGTCCACAGCGGCTTTCGTGGGACTCATGGTGGAGAGGCTGAAGGAGGTCGAGACGGAGGGACTCTGATCCGCGACTCCGGCTAGGGTGGAGGCTTGCAGGCTACCGGACAGGTAGGGGCTGTCCATGGAATGCTTCTTGGAGTTTTTGGCCCCGTTGCGGCCCTTGCGCTCGTCCTCCTCCTCTGTGCTGCCGTCATTGATGCCGGCGTCCACGTCGTTCTCGTCTGAGGACTGGATGGTCTCCAAGATCTTCAGGCACTGCTCTTCCAGGTACTCAATCTCCAGGATTTCCGCTGCATACAGCAGGTCATCCAGGTCCTCCACCTTGGCCTGGAGAGTTGCAGTGTAAGCGTACTCCAAAATCTGCTGGAAGGTCTTTGGTGAGAGGAAGTCCAGGGTGTAGTGCTGGCTGCTACGGTGGAAGAGGATCTCAAACATTTTGCTGGTACACGCCAGGACCGTCCGGTGAGCGTGGAACTCCTGGGTGTCCACCATGATTACCACATCGCAGAGCGTCCCCGCCAGGCGCATCTGGTTGGCCTTCTGCAGGAGGGAGGTGGGGTGGTTGGGATTCTGGAGCTGGATAATACCCATTTTAGTTAAATCCATGATGTCGCTGATATCCACCAGGCCAACTCATGAGGCTCACCTTCACCGCTCAACCTCGTACTCAGTTATCTTTGTAAACAAGTTGAAGTCTATCCTAAGAGAAGTGAGAGGAGAGTATATATGAGACAGTCCTGTTAAAGCATTGTAAATATTCAGACACTTGTTTAACAAAAATGTAATTGAGAGAAACCTGCGTTCACTAAAAATGTAGTAGAAAATGGTTTTCAAAGCTGGCTTTACAGTAGTAATTATAACAATTCCCTACCCTTCCTACGAAAAAGTGGGAAGACCCTGAGATTAATGGGAGAGAATACTAAAGAGAAAACACAATACCCAAAATCTAGAAGGTATAGCACGTTATGGAGAATACGTCTCAAATCATTCAGATAATGTGAATTAATGTGAAAGGGGGTGCTTGAATGACAAACGGGAGGCAAATGGATGCATTGTTGCACGGTTCCATCAACAGCCATTCTGAGATGAAATGGCATCTTACTCAGTATTCCTAGCACAGAGAGGAGCCAAGAGCCAGCTAGGGAGGGGCAGAGCGCTAAGCGGTGCCCTGAAACGCTTCAAAAGAGGGAAGGAGCAGACAGCCAGCAGCCCCAACATGGCTTTTTAAGCTGTTCACTCATAACAAATAGGAATGATTGGAGCTGGATCTTTGAGAAATAAGATTATGTCAAACCCAAAAGCTACGAGTTCAATTTTAAAATTAAACTCAGGTCCTTATCGTTTGCGCTGATGCCAAAATTATTTCTGGACGAGTGGGTTCAGGCAAGGCTGAAGCTGAGCTGAAAGTTTTCTGATATGAAGTCTTATTCATTGTAATAAAAAAAAAAAGTGATATATAAAGCAACTATAGGTCTGCCCAACCTGAGAAAATGGAAAGTCAAGTCAAGTTTATATTTATTGCCCTTAATCACAGCCCAGTCTCAAAGGCCGTCACAGGCATCACATTTCAAATAGAAATCAAAAGCATCCCCTATTCTTAACCCCATCCGGGCAAGGACAAACTCTCAGAAAGCCCCTTGGGAAAAGAGTACTCTCTAAGCACGTCTTTGAGAACACAGAGGCAATTTACCCTCCACCCTAAGCCAGAGGGCAATGGAAAAAAAAAAAAAGGTCAAGCCAAACAAAAGTTTGCCTATCCCATACATTAAGTAAGATTGTGAACAACGTTGACATTTAAAAGCTTAGACAGTCTTTGGTAAGAATGAAATTATAAATCAACATGAAAAAAATAAATGGATATCAAGCCGGCAGGGTGGTTCAGATTAATGAGTTACAGAAAATGAAACACACAAAAGAAATGGGGATGCGAGTGGGGAATAAAGCAAATAACAACATATCAGTCTCACACTGTAATCGGCAGAGGAAATCCCCCCCCCAAAAAAAAACACTATATGATATATTCTTTCTTATAGATGGGGATGCCTGTTGCACAGCATAAAGTGCAGTAGGCCTCCAACTTGTAGGCGTTGAAAAGGACTGAAGTTAATATTGGATCATAGAACTAGACTAATCGGGCACAGTATACCAACTTTGCAAACGTATAGGTTTTAATTTTATAAAAAAATAAAATAAAAAAATAAAAATAAGGATGCAAGGTGATCTGCAGCCGCGACAAAAGACCCACTTCAATTAAATTTAAAAAAAACAAAAAAAAAACAACTAAAAGGAAGAATAAGAGCAAATAAAGGCAGGCAGGCAGGCCGTCATAATCAATCCGATCACGTACGAGTTGAACGTCCAGTCGTCTGCGATCGCGGCGCGAATGAGAATAAACAGAAACGACCGTGAACACGTCTCACACGAGGAAATGCCCACTCACAGGAATACACGCAGCCCTGGAAGCCGAGACGGGAGACGTGACGCCGACTGGAGTGGCGAGGCGAGCGCGACAGCGATCTAAATACCAACTAGTAATAAATATTATTATAACCGTTCGATTGGCCTCTCCATCGATCGGTTACCGCACAGGTGGAATCTGTTTTAAGAGCACCCCCCTCTTCCCTCCCCTCCCCACCAACGTGCGGCTACGGGAGAAAGAAGGAGCGAAAGATGAAGAACGGATGAAAGGAGGGAGATATCACAGACAGCGAGACAGAGAGAGCGAGAGAGAGAGAGATCAGACAGACGGTCTCGATAAGAAATCAATTTTTTTTTTTTGTTTTGTTTTGCATTCTCCACGACACGTTCCCCGACCCCACGGTAAAAAAAAAAAAAAACGTGATCGGAGGCTAAAAATCGGATGAATCATTTGAAATAAATAAAAAAGAGAGGAAAAAAAATAAAATAAAAATGAAGCGTGTCACTCAACCTCCCTCGCCCCCCGCCCCCTTACTGTAAAAACAACAACAACAACAAGAAAAAAAAAATCGTTGATTGGGAGAATTGAATTCAGTTGTTGTTGGTGTGATCGTGATGTCATCGCAAGCGTCCGTGTAACCCCCCACCCCCACCCCCACCCCCAAAAAAATAAATAGATTAAAAATGAAATGAATTTCCGTCCCAATAGATAAATAATTCGGTATTTGCATCAACTAAGCCCATCATCATGTGCCGTCTCTGGCTTCCCCGGTCCAGACCGCCGCGTCCTCAGACCGCGATCTCCAGAGTATTCAATCAAGACGCAGGTTGACCTGAAACACGCACTCGTACGTCTTTATCGCAAACGCACCCCCCCCCCCCCAAAAAAAACTTCCATCACCTCAAACAAACGCGCGGACCTGTCCCGAGCCAAAGTGTGGAATTGACGCACTTCGCGGGATCGGAACTTGTTGAAATTTCATTTTTTTTTTTTTTTTTTGCGTCAAGTTGATGTTGCAACTTGACGCCGGGGTTGAACGGGGACACGCGCCGACACGTGAACTGACATAGGAAGGGAAAGAAAAGGGGGAGAGAGGAAAAACAACAACAACAACAACAACAACAAGAAAAACACAAACCCATCAACATTTTGTGAATGAAAGTGCGGGGGGGTTAATAGGCGCAAAACGAGCGAACGGCGTGTCGCGCGGTGGCGGGTGCCGCCACCTCGATTCGGTACTCACCTATAAAAAAAAGTTGCACGTTGCACGTTTTGGATTCCGTGTGTGTGTGGCGGTTCATCGGGGCTGCAGCATAGTAACGCGGTTGGCAGTGCTCGCTCTCTCCCTCTCTCCCTCTCTCTCTCTCTCTCTCTCTCTCTCCCTCGCTCGCTCACACACACACACACACACGCACGCACGACCGTACACGCGCGCGCTGAAAACTCTCCTCGAATCGACGCACACGACACCGGGTGACGTCACCGCGCCCGCTCTCTCCCGGCTTCTCTGGGAAGTCAACAAAAAAAAAAAAAAAAAAAAAAAAAAACCCCAAAAAAAAAAACAGTGCGAAAGTGAGACACCTAGGGGTCTGTCTGCTCTGTTCCCAAACACTGGATATCGTACACTATTTATTTATTTATTTGTTCGTTTCTTTCTTTCTTTTTGTATTCATTTTTATTGCAAATACCGTAAAAACATATATATCAAATAGGTTGAAAATAATGACAAAATGAAAAGGAAAGAACACCAGTGGCAGGGCCCGTACCAAGTACCAGTACAACTAAAATATTAGCATATAACCACCTTGTGCAAAATCAGTAGCATAAAGTGCACGGTGTAACAGAGAGTGAAGGTACTGTCAGATGGTAGTGCAAAGTATGAATCGCACAAATTAATATACATGTACAGATGGTAAGTAATACAAGTTGATTGGGTGCACATGTGCAAACAGCGCACGCACACACACACACACACACACACACACACACACACACACACACACACACACACACACAACTAGGAACCATACCGTCACTAAGCCGCTGCTATAGCCTTTTAATTATATTTATGTGACTGCTAGGAGCTATTATTAAAGAAAAACAGTTTCATTTCATTTTCCATAGCAAGATTGTTTTTGTAAATTGCTGTTAAATAAGGGAGATGATGGCTACTTTTTCAAAACAGAAAAGATAGAACAGCTTTATCAGAGCTATGGAATACCCAGTGGGCCTCGCGATGGTGATTGGAGGACCCTCAAAGGCCCGCGGCCCAGAGGTTCCCCATCTGCTGATGTCGACTTCGCCATGAGCATTCCCTGACTACAAGTGGTTCGTGACTAAATGTAACACAAGGAAAATAATTACGTAGAAAAAAACATACCAACCAAAGAGATGACTATAAATAGATTTAAAAAAAGGAGTTTCAGTCATTGCCATCCAGATTACATTAGATACAAGGCAAAGTAGAGGTAATAATAGGACACTATACTCGAGGTGAGGGGATACGAAAATATTTCTTTTTTTCTGATGTCTTTCAAGGACAAGTTTCTATTTCAAGTATGAAATGAGAAAGAAATCTACGTCACAATTAGAAAAACTTAGTTCAGCATTTTACTCACGTCACTGCTATACAGTAACAGTGACTGTAAAAAAAAAAAAAAAAAAACTGCTACTACATCCAGTAATGAAATAATTCATATTAACACATATTCACCCTTAAAGCTCAAATAAGATTTTATGAATGAATTTATACATTTTCATGGGAAACTTTCCAGCGACTGGATTCTTGCCCCCGCCCCCCTGTACTCTGAAATCAATATCAAGACTAATCTATCGAATCGATAGTTGCCTCTTAAAAAGTGTGAGTCTCATCTTGATGGCATGTTCTATCTGAATGATTGACCTGTTTGGTTACAACACAGAGAGGAAGATAACGGGAGAGACCCACCTTTGGGTTGAGAATGTACTGTACAGACCGAACATTTGGACTTGCATGAAGATATGATAAATCCCTTCCCTAAATCCACATGAGCAATACTCGGTAGCTCCCAAATAGTTTAGTTTTTTTCTCCCCTGAACCACTGGCCTATTTTGATGTCAAACAAAGTTGAGCTCGATTTAACAACAGATTGAAGAAGGCCAGGTGCAGATACATCAGCGAAAGACCATCTCGTGGTCCCTTTTTGGAAGAATATACAATATACATATTTCTGACTCTACTCTGAAAGGACATTTATCGTGGTGTTAAGGAAGCTAAGGAAATGAACCTTCCTACAAAGTCATCACCTATTCCAGCTCTGTTCATGGCACTGCGAAATCCACCAAAATAGGTTCCGTGCAGGGGTTGCAAAAAAAACCCACTTTAACCGAATACTCCATAGACCAGGAGACTGTATAATCAGCAGTAACTGCATTGGAGTGAGAGGATATCTGTATACTTTGGTTCCCCCTGAATGATGAACCAGAGTCAGAACGATCTGTCGGGCTCTGAGTTGTGAATGGAAGTCGCACAGCGATAATTAAGTTCTATCAAATCTCTTTCGCCGGAGAGTGACGCCCGACCCCCGAGTCATGTAAAAGATTTGTTCGCTACGACCCAATCATTCACGTGTCTCGCATCGCTACGAGTAGGCCACGGTAATAAGCGCAAGTGAGACTTGTGTCTGAGCTTTTAGTGGTTACCGGGACAGCGTTGTGAAGAGGGGAAAAAAAACGGTTGGGAAACGCTGCTCTAGAACCGGAAGGTAGAGCTTTATTTTCTTATAGCTCCAAGTGTAGTCGTCGGTTTCAGTTCGGCGTCAGTACAAAGCACTTTATTTCGCTTACACTTGCAGCGCTTCACTGTTACGCGACAACAAAAGTCACAAAGCCGACAAGACATTCAACTCAAGTGCTTTGGTCGTCATTTGAAAGTGTAAAGATAGTCAATGCCATAAAAGTATTTCAGAGTTACGATTTTTATTTTTTTATTTTATTTTTTTTCGCAAAAATGGGAAAATCCATACAGACAAAGGAAGTCTGACCTATCCAGACCGGACTCAATATATCCTTAAATTAAATTAGGATCATGGAGCGCTTCATCACCTTTGAGCCGCATGCTGTGCAGGCTCTGTGCAGGCGAGATAAAGAAAAAGGCACTGCCTTAATCTGGCAATAATCCCCCCGCAACCACCAATTCCCCCCCCCCCACTCCCGATTTTACTAATGGAAATGGATTGAACTTGGTCGGAAGTTATGAAACCATATTTTCTTACTGCACTTTAAAACAACACAAGGGGGATTTCACAAAGGTAAAAAGAGATAGGTTGGGTGGTCAAAATTTGGGATAGAGTACAGAGTTTTGCGTCAACTCTCAAATAATGCCTAATTATTTCTCTGTGGGGGTGAAGTGATCGAATGTGTAGAATAAATAAATAAATAAATAGATAGATAAATAAATGAGCAGGGGTGGAATATGGGAGAGATAACTCCAACATCAAAGTTGTTTCGTGGTGCTATCTGAATGAATCAGTACATTGCCTTCCAAAGACAGGCCCCGTGACCGCAACTTTTATCGCTAATTACAAGTGTTGGAATTCAAACTGTCCGGCTAACGACTGCGATAAGGCCCGACTGCCAACAGCTCAGAGAAAATTACAGCAATTTATAAAACTTCAACCAAACCTGAAACCCTTCAACCTGAAAATGCCCTTGTGTTGAGACGGTTTTAGTTGTGGAGAATTCTGTCGGCGAATAACTTGGGGGTGTTGTCCTGCGCTGTGCTCGGAAAAGACTTGATGGAGACTTTTACTTTTGACAAAACAAGTCAAAATGGGAAAAAAGGAATAAGGGGGATAATATACATACACACATACACACATACACACGACGTGTGTATTACACTGTACAAACTGGATCAAGCTAGTTAGTACTTAGCAATAATTCATATTTATCATGGTCACGCGTAACAATCATTTATCATGTGCATAGTATCGCATTTAGTATATTCTGAATATTTTTATACATCTGACTCTTTGTGTTTTGTATTTTTCAGCTATTGGTATATATTTCAATTGAAATGTAATCTTTACTTCACTTTTTATTCTTGTTTTTATCATTTTTATTATTATTTTAATTCTCGTTTTTTTTTTACGTTAATCCTCCGTGGTGAAATGCACCACACCGCAAGGTAGTTGGAGTTAACATGTACATCATGGCTCATGGCTGACGAGAGAGAGAGACGGCCATTGTGTTGTGTGTCCAGTGTGCAGGCGTCATGGTGCAGAGGAGAGATGAAGCGGGGGGGGGGGGGGGGGGGGGGGTAGGTGTGTGTCCAGTAGCATTTAGAAGAGATGAGATGGGGGGTGGGGGTGGGGGGTGGTAGGGTAGGTATGGGCCCCACACAGTGGCTCTTTGTGAAACTCTGTCCATACAACGGCATTGAATGGAGCCTTTTTACACTTGTGTAAACCTGGGGGTGGGTGGGGGCGTCTCTGGCTCTGAGGCCACGCCTCCCCGACCCCTGACCCCCACCTCTGACCTCCGGTGGATTTTTTTTTTTTTTTTTTTTTTTTTTCGAGTCCAGGAACAACTTCATGCCGGCCATGTGCTCGAGGCAGAGTCAGAGAAAATAAGGTCTTCATTATCCATCTGTCCCTCTAACCGCGCTCTAACACGTCTGTGAAACAAACGCAAAGTGTCTGGAACGGGAATTCAGGGATTTGACGCTCAAATACACTCAAGGCGTTTTTTTAAAAATATATATTTTGGGGGGAACCGACGCAAACTTATTTCCCTTAAGTGACATAACAGTCTTCACAAAGTATGAATGTTGTGGGTTTTTTTCGTGACCCAAATACCTCCGTTTGTTCATGCATCGTGTTTTATCTACTCTAGTCTCTAGATCCCCAAACTATTTGAAACCAGAGCTCCTCCTCCTCCTCCTCCTCCTCCTCCTCCTCCCTCCCGCCCTCCCTCCCCCTCGCAGTGACCCTTTGGAGTCACCCCGCTCTGTACATTTGCCCAGTTACAGGTTTGGCCTGTCCCAAGCACTCACTGTCTAATCTCAAAGAATGGCCGAAACCCGCTCCGGGTTAATGGGTGAAATGGCGGTGTTGACCTAGGTGTTTTATTTACCATGTGCCTATTTACTTCTCCATTCCAAGGCTTCACCTGCGCTCTCAGAGGACGAACTGCAGAGGTTTAAAGAATCCCCCGGATCAATAACCCCCCCCAACCCCCCCCCCTCGTCTCGTCTGAGCGAGAGAATGGCGACGGGACAAAACTCCGCTCTCCGTGGTCACCCTCAGGTGAGGAGTGCTTTGACCTCGGCTTCAGCAAAGCAGTTTCCCACCTGGGAAACGGGGCTTTTTTCTTTTGTCTGCTTTGTTGTTTTATTGTGAGAGTTGCTATGACCCTTCAAAAAGGGTCAGTGATTCCTCGTTCATTTTATTTCACATATTTTATGAATATACGAGTGAGCAAAGGTTGAAAGCAAAGTTCTCCAAAATGTGTATTCGAGTCAAAGCATCACTACTTTTACGTAAAAATAGGCTCATAAATCAAGTCAGATGAAAAATGAGTTCAATGAAATCAATACTTTTCTTCCGCGCGGGTTGAAAGAGGAAGGCTCTGGCCTTTTTTTTTTTCGAGCAGACCCGGATTTCACTTCCACAACTTCCACACTCATGTCAACCAAATCTGTTTGGCAAAATGGTTATAGATCTCTAATCTGATTTGGCAAGGGGGAAGGAGAGAGATTTGGCCCAACCAAAATGCAAAACATATTTTTGTGTGGAAAATATATAATTTTATATGTGGAAAAACTCTCTGAACATAATATGCATAGTGTCATATCAAAAACAATTCAAACAAACTTTTCTTTTTCTTTTCCAGGCAAACCTAATCTCCCAATGGATCATTAAAAATGTACTGATAAGGAAAATACACTTTAATGAATTATGTTACATGTTACGTCGAGATATAATATCAGATTATGGCTGCAATTTTACTGTACAGGATTTCAATGTTTCCCATTTCCTCCATAGGAAATATAGGAAAAACGTTCCCATCACATTGACTCTTTTTGTACATCAAAATATTAAATATAATTTAATTACTTCATTGGAATATAAAAAGAAATCCAAATTCTCCCTGGGCTTGGGACAATGCCAAAATAGTGAAAAGTGAAAACTTGCAAAAACGTTTGTTTTTCTCTGCCCTCCAGACACAAAATGTCCCGTATTCGTAGAATGACTCAAAACAGACAGTGTTGCTACCGTAGGTAGGTTAATATGCTTTTCAACCACAGCTAATTTAACTATCAAATATATTTTATTTATTTTCAAGGAGGATTACACTGAAGCAGGCCTATATGTTGTTTTGTCCATCCATTTTTGTTTTCTTGGATGTGTATTTGTAGATTGCATAGATTACATTATTTAAAAAAATCGCTCCATCCACCTTTATTCTTTAAATAGGCCCTCCTCTCATTTCAGCACTCTGCCCGTTCTCACCATGACCTTGCCCCGCACAGAACCCGCAATGGAAAGAGGTCGGAGAGCGTGTTTTCAAATTGCTCCGCTGCTCTCCTTCCCTCTCTGGCCTGTGATCATACACTCCAGTCCTCTTGTTCTTAGCATGTGCCACTCTTGACGCATCAAATGAACGTGGCCGAACTCCAACTGGACTTACGGCGAAAGCCACATTAAGGGAGCGCAGTCACCAGCCCTCTTAGCTACTTAAATAAAACCTTTTCAATTCCCACCGTCTCCTCGCTCCGAGTCTGGAGTTGAGGTCCTCTGAACCTTTTCTATTGTTTTGACAAGCACCCGAGAATCCCCACGGCTATTTCGTTGTCCATTTAAATATGACTTCTTGTCCCTTTAAGTGGTGCGCTGTGCTGCGCTCACACCCTGAATAGACTTTTTGGTGTCACTGACAAGATCGCAGGAACGTCTTTCTCCCTTCTCTGGCACTTGACAGTACACTCACCCACCATCCCCAACGTCTACGGAAATATACAGTGTAGGATTTACAGTGTAGTCCACTACAGTGTTTCCAACCTTTTTTCTGCCACGGTGACACTTTATACAGTTAAATACTCCCAACACACCACTATCCTGTTAACCGCTAAACACGACAGAAATCAGTAGAACTGTGCATATTATTATGGCCCGCTCGTAGTAATGCAAGATTCGAAAACGATTCGTTCGTAGCGAATTACTGAGGAATCAGTGAAAGTGCAAGGAAAATCAGGCCAATGCATTTGGCGTAATTCATGCTGAATGTGATTGATTTACCAGCAAAATAAATAATTTTGACAGAATTAAAGGATTCTCGCGTGAATTACATTCACGACTCTGAGCCGAACTGTTCTCCTCCAACCTTGGTTCACCGTTCAGGAAGGGCTCGCTTGTTCACCGTACATTACATCGACTGAATCAAACAAAGAGTCGGAAAATATAAAGACTCATTTTACTGAGTGACTCATCAAGAACCGAATGTAAAAATAAGAGCTGAACCTTTCATCACTATGAATTGATCTAGTTCTGCTGGAGATGGTATTCTCTCTGGAACTAATGAAATTTCATTTCATTAGTTCATGAATAATTTCATGAATTATTGCAGTCTCACAATTTTGATCTTGCAACGCAAGAGCTTAATTTCCATGTGCTTTATTTTTTTAAGTGGATTTTTTTTTTTTAGGATAGTTGGGAACCACTGGGCAAGTAGGGGACATTGAAACAAAAATAAAAATATATTTCCACCCATTTAAATGCTCAGCCAGTATTAATGGAGCTCTCTGGCTGCTTCGGGGAGGGAGCGAATCAGAACGTGTGCGGAGGGAAGGGGAACTCAAGCTGCACAGAAAGGAAGAGATCACGAGGTCTGCCCCCGGGGGACCTTGACCCACCCCGGCATGCAGAGCTCAAAGTGGCCCACCAACCGGCCACCTTGGTGGTGCGGGACACCCTCTTTCCTTCCTGCAAGGTCCCCCTCCCGCCTGCCCGGAGAAGGGTAGATGCCTAGGTAGTACCAGTCGGGTCCTCACCCCTCACCCGGTCTGGAAATGGCCGACAACGTACCATAAGAGTACAAGGGGGTAGACATCAGGCTTTGTTGGAGCTGCAATGCCTGATTCAACCCAGGGCTTTGGTGGTTGGTGTCACGGGTGGAGATTCGATGAGTGCACGGGGATATTCACAAATATCCGATGGTGTGGCTTGAAATTTGTTATAAGGGGGAAAAAGCATAAGGTGAAGGCTGCGGTTAGCTCCCGCCTGTCGCACGCCATGATTTTGGGTATGGATTGGCCAGGGTTTGACGCTTTAATGAGGGAGGCTGGGGGAGTGTGCTCACTGTCGCTAGGGAAATATGAGTGTGAGCCCTTGTCCTTGGGGGGGGGGGGGGGGGGGGGGGCTAAGTCAGGCGGTGGGGATATGTGGCAGACGAGGAGGCATGGTTAAGCCACGGTCTGCAGGTTACAGGTTACCGAGTCGGCCTGATGAGCCCATGGGCGCTGATTGGCCCAACTTGGTTGGGAGAGTTTTCTTATGTGTTGGTCTTGCAGTGATGGGGGAAGCGTGGTGCAGAGAGTCTGTGAGCAGATCGCTACCGACGACCAGCCAGTAAACAAAGTTCGATATTATTAAGGTTCTCGCTTGCCATTTTGCGAGCCATTTTGTTGTTGGTTCATAAAAAGAAAAAAAGCCGCATGCTGAGATCCTCACTGGGTCAAGTCTCCCGCACCACGTAACCAATCTTCATTTTAAAGAATATGTCGCTCAAATATATCTGAGGATAAAACTGATAAAAATGCCCATCTGCAAAAAAGTACGCTCAGTGAGGTTGTGGTTTAAACAATATAAATAATGGCAACCAAAGCTTTAATAAATCCTTGAAAAAGGGTTGACAAATGCAATTCATCAATTTGCTAGTCCTGTACTTAACAAAGGTGTAGCACCGAAAGAAGTAGGAATTCATCCAAAATAAACATACATATTTACTGAACTACAATGGATATTTCAATATTATATTTGATATTTATATTAATAATAATAATAATAATAATAATAATAATAATAATAATAACAATAATAATAATAATCATCATCATCATCAAAAAGTACATTTTCATATATGAGGCATTTGTGATGGTGAGGATTGGTGCGTTTCTCTACAGACAATTACCATAAAATCTTAAAGTCTGAATTTTTTTATTTATAAAATGGAACACACACACACACACACACCCACACGCACCAACCAGCCACAACATTAAAACCTCCTGCCTAATATTGTGTATGTCGCCATCATGCCGCCAAAACAGCTCTGACCCGTCGAGGCGTGGACTCCACAAGACCTCTGAAGGTGTCCTGTGGTGTCTGGCACCAAGACGTTAGCAGCAGATCCTTTAAGTCCTGGAAGTTGGGAGGTGGGGCCCCCATGGATCGGGATCGTTGCTCCAGCACATCCCATGGTTGCTCGATCGGATTGAACCCTAACGCCAGCCATCCACATGATGTAAAAGAAAACGTGATTCATCAG
The DNA here is from genome assembly GCF_960531495.2 of Zeus faber. NCBI lineage: Eukaryota > Metazoa > Chordata > Actinopteri > Zeiformes > Zeidae > Zeus > Zeus faber. The sequence continues at coordinate 9,483,330 of NC_137200.1, forward strand.
ACCAGGCCACCTTCTTCCATTGCTCCATGGTCCATGGCCCCATTCCCCAGTGGACAGGGGAATGGGGCTGTGTCGATGCAGCCCCATATGCAGCAAGCTGCGATGCACTGTGTGTTCATAGCCAGCGTTAACTTTTTTAGCATGTTGTGCTACAGTAGCTCTTCTGTGGAATCGGACCAGATGGAGCTTTCATTCAACTTTGTTCCCCATGCACATCAATGAGCCATGGGCGCCCATGACCCTGATGCCGGTTGTACTTCCTTGTACCACTTTTGGTCGGTACTAACCACTGCATACCAGGAGCACCCCACAAAACCTGCCGTTTTGCTCTGACACAGTCACTCTGTGTCAGAGCTCTGACCCAGTCGTCTAGCCATCACTATTTGGCTGTCGTCAAAGTGGCTCAGATCCTTACGGGTGCCCGTTTTTCCTGCCTCCAACACATCAACTTCAAGAACTCACTGGTCACTTGCCATTGGAACAAGATGAGCAGTGTTATTCACTTCACCTGTCAGTGGTTTTAATGTTGTGGGTGGATGGATGGATTGATAGATGGACAGCCAAATGTATACAAATATACAAAAAAATATTGAACAGAAGTAACCAATTTATATCCAAAATATACAAATGCTGTTAAAGGAGTATAAGGACATGTATGCCAAATCTTTCACTTTCGGGAAACCCTCTCATTATAGTCGACGCTACTTTTACACAAGCTTCACATCAGACACGTGAAGCCCTGGCTAATGAGGTTTTGGGGGTGGTGGGGTTTTGGGTGGGTGTGTGTGTGTGTGTGGGGGGGGGTTATCCTCTCTTCACGGCTCTGTGACCATCTTTTCACAGTGGTCTTGGACACCCCGCCGGGCGAGGTGGCCCAACTAACACCAAGATCCTTTTAAGAAGGCGGTGCCCCTACTATTACCATTGAGGCAAAGAAAAAAAAATTAAGAACCGCTTTCATGTGTCTGTTTAACTGCGAGGACCGAAACTGGACGGGGGCCGACGGAGCGGAAAGAAAATAGTGGTTGAGTGTGGGTTTAATATTTTGCATTCTTTACTGTGAGGTAAATTAAGAACTGGATGGAGATGAGAGTTCTATGGAGGGCCTTCATTCATCTGTCCGCCATTGTGTAGACCTTTGACCAGTGCATCATGGGAGGATGCAAAATCCGAACCAGGTGAATGGGTTTCTCTGAGGGTTAAGTCAGCATCGACAAAAGACAATTCTATTACAGCCTTGTTCTATTTCGCCGTGAATCTTAAAGCAAAGGAATCTTTGCTCATACACACACACACACACACACACACACACACACACGTTAAATGTAAAAATGTTGTTTTCCATCACAAGAACACAATTTTGGAAAATTCGCGGTTCTATTTATCGCAAAATGTACTTTTTAAATATTTGAAAATTGCTTTTCACATGCAGATTGAAATACACAAAAAAGACAAGAGAATTTTTTTTATCACAATTTTTATTTTTGTATTTTTTTTTACAGGGAACTAAAACTAGATTTCAATTCCATGGTATTACAGCACGAGGCAACAGCTGCCTGCCTTCCATTCAGAAGAAAGAAAAGAACCACCCTCTCTCTCTGTCTCCTTTTTCTCATCTCTACTTTTAAAACCCACCCCTCCAAAGAAAACAAAGGCAAATTGCACAACTGTCCCCCCCGAAAATACATCTCTCACGTTTTATTTTGCTATGACCTTACTTGGTTTGTTCCATCCTTTTACTCTTCTGGTGTTTCTGTTCTCTGACAACAATCCAGCAGAACTCCCCCATGGTGTTCGGTTGGTCCGCAGGCTCCCGTCTCCATAGTGATTAACCAGCGGACCGAGGGCCACAACGACATTGTAATCATCTTACAGTGGGAAATCAGAAAGGGCAGGCGAGTCACAGGGACGTTTTTTTTTTCTCTCTCTCTCTCTCTCTCTCCCTCTCTCTCGTCAGAGCCGTCACATCTTTACATTTTTGCTGCACGGCTATTGGTGTTATTATGGGAATATACATATCGTTCATGCTGGAGATGGATAGACAGACAGTAGTCATTGGGCAAGTGTGCCAACGTTGAGGTATGGAAAAATGTAATGTGGTCCATCTGTGTTAAAAAGATGGATATTGGGTTAAGATTGATTGCAGGAAATCTGTCAAAGTTGTGAGAATGCTCTAAGCAGTTGCAGATAGAGAAGATAAAAAGTAGGCCATATTAAAGAGAAAAGGCAATACAAAGGATTATGCTGATAAGGTGTAGCCTATTCTCACAAAGCCATTGGCGAGAAGAGGGAATTTTGAGTTTGGATGTATGATCCAAAGTTACAGGACTCTGTAAATTATTTAATACAATTGTAAATTCCTGTCCCGCCTTTGGTTGCAGAACAGTGCTGTGCTACGAATCCGCTCCCCCCGGAGATTCAGTGAACTGCTTTATTAAACTTTAGTAAAAGGGTAATACGGTCAGTTAACTGAGAGAGTGATGGCGTGACATCATTTTGCCATTGGATTTGTTTTGTCTTTAAAGACCACTCATATTTATTCTGAGGCCAAAAACAGACTAAGACTAAATTAGTTCGGATTTTGCAGAGACAACAAATGGAACTACTTTATGCTCACAAAAAAACGGGAATAGAAATGTGTATTGAAATTGTAATTCTAGGATTATGTAAACTATGTTAAAAATAAGGTGCCAAATGGCTGCCTTCCAAATATCTGGATGAGCTGTCTCCAGGGTCATTGTTGTTATGGTAAGTAACGTCACTTGGCACCAATTTGAGCCAATAACATTAACATTCTTATTATCTGCTCATCATGGCCCTACAATGGCAGATAGAACACTCTCAGCTTTAGGAAGTTGATTAGTAAGTACGAACTAGAAAGTTCACTTTTTTCGTTATTGTCATGATCCATTTCACATACAGTACCTGTTGTCAAGTGACCGACATATTGTTACTCCCGTTGCTCTGTCTTTCATAATGGGTTAGTTACACAATAGCTGAAAAACGGTCTGTGCCAGTGGCCACAATCCCTCTACTTCCTAAACCGGCCGCAGACTCTTACCAAACACTTCTACCCCCAGCTTTATGCAGGGAAAGCATTTTACAGAATACTGCGGATTTACATGCATTATGTTTCATGCATTAAAAAAAAGACACACACACACACACACACACACACATATATATATATTTATATATATAAAAAAAACAAAAACCAAAAAAAAAAACTTTTGACAGGTTAACAGATACCAGATGAATCCATGGCCTCAGGATGGATTGCATAATGTGAACACTTCCAGCTCTTTCTTACCAGATGGAAGTACAGCGTTCTCCAGTGCATTCATCCACTTTTACAGACACAGGCTAATCGGTATTACCTTGGCTTTGACATTAAAATAAACCTATTTGCAGATAGATTATCATCATCATCATCATCATCATCAATATTGAAACCCAACATTTCAAATACCAAAAATAGCTGGATGGCTTGTTGTAATTGGAGCATGAGCCTGGGTTCACCAGTAATTGGCAGTGTGAGATTTCTTTTCAGCACTGGTCCCAAAGCTATATAGCTAGTTATCAATCTAACTGGTACTTCACATAGTTCTTAACATTCAAATATTCAAAATATTAAAGCAACACAACTGACTGATTGGCCCATAACAAGATGGCTGCTTTGCACCAAAATGGAAAGTGACGGGCCAAACCATAGACCCAAGTCGAAAATGTTTGGAAAAGGCCAGCGGAGGCGATATTCATTTCACTGCGGCTCATATCCAGAAAGTCTGAGCCAGCTTTTATAATGGCAGCTGGAACCACACTAGTAATTCCACTGTACTGCGTGTGTGATCCAGAGAAGGTGACGGCCCCACTTTTTAACAGTCATTAGAAGATGTTTTTGTCTCGGTCAAGCCCTTTACAAGAGTCCGACATTTCAGGAGCGCTGCCGTTAATGGCAGCATGGCACGGAGGTCAGGCCTCTACTGGCAGAGGAGCGCTCACTTACCCACAATGTTCTCCCACAGGGAAATTTAACCTTGAGATAATTCAATCACACACACAAAGGAAAAAAAAAAAAAAAAACGAAAAAAAGAGAGCGAGGCATGGCGTGGTGCAACGGTCTGGCCAACTCCCAATGCACCACTGGTAAACAGAATTAAAGGATCGGTTGTACCCGGATACAGGATTTCCAATAAGATCGCCAATCTCAGTGTTTTATGACAAATCTGTCAAAAACCAACAAGGGCAACTGTCAGACATGCTGTTATTTCACTTACAGTATAACTGCAAAGACAGACATTGATGGTACACGTGGGAGTTGGGGAACTGTGGAGCCACCATGACACATTTTGGAGACGTGTTGTATCTGGCTCGTCACATTCAAAATGCAGGTTACAGTGTAATATCTTGAGTGTGAGTAAGGACTAGACATGAAGCACAAAGCTGAGGAAAGTGCAACAAAGACACCATCTTTGTGTGTGTGTATGTAACTTTGATTATTTATTCCTCATTGCCGGTGTTACAGGACCTCTACAGTTCAAACGGCAATGTAGATTTGAACTAATTTAGCTGAACTTGGAAAAAATACCAAAATGTCCTCACCTTATGAAATCACTTCTTGCACCTTTGATGTGTGATGGGGTTGTCAATTGTGCTGAAGGCAAGAATAACACAATGGTAAAAAAAAAAAAAAGACTGCTGGAGCTGCTGCTGCTGTTGTTGGTGCTGATTACATCCAGCTTTTGCACGCAATATGACGCCACCACCGTGCTTCCTGGGGGAAGCGACCAGGTGCTGCCAGTCTATGGCAGGGAATGGCTGCTGCACTTACAGAAAAGATCTGCACGAGAACCGGGTGAACTACGTTCCAGAGGCGCTGACATGACGGCATGGAGACAGACGACCACGGAAACGAGGAAGGAGGGGCGGCATTCAACACAGACTCCGCCAGAGGTGCAACAAGCCGCCGCCGCCATCAGTAGTCTTTAGCAATGCCCGCTCCATGAGGAACAAGACAGAGGAGCTGCGCCTGAACATGAGGGTCTGCATTGAATACCGTGAGTCCTGCCTCATCATCTACACAGACCTGGCTCCGGCGAGATTTCCCAGATCCATTGGTTCAGGTACAAGACTTCTCAAATGTTCGCATGGATAGAAATAATAACTCAGGGAAGACCAGGGGAGGCGGCATTTGTGTTTTTATTAAGGTTATAAAGGTTATTAAGGCTCTTAGTGCAGGAATTACACAACAGAAGGCATGCTATGCACTCCTGACCTTGAACTCATACTGTGTGCTTAAGTCTAAGGCAAGACAAGTTAATTAATATCGCACATTTTAACAACAAGGCACTTCAAAGTGCCATACATAAAATATCGGAAGCATCAAAACAAAGGGCAAAAGAAATTGATTATAATAGGACAGAATGCACAAAGTTCAACAGAATACATAAAAGATACAGCGCAAGAAATTCATCAAAGAAATCTTGTTTTACTCTAACAATTATTTAGCCTATTCCCAGAATACGGTTTTACCTTGTCAAGGCGATATCCTAACCCTGGAGAACCAGTCTGCAGATCACTGGACTAAGACCATTACCTACCAAGAGACTATGGGAACATTTTTATCAGCGCTCTATACATCCCGCCTAGTGAGAACGCATCCAAAGCTGCCTCACGAGTAATGGAATGTGTCAGCAACTAAAAATCAAGCCTGAAGCACCGATATTTGTATTAGGAGAGTTCAATCATTGTAAGATGGATTATGCTGTTCCAGCAATATGTCAATAATAGCACACAAAAAATTAATATACTGGACAAATGCTATGATGAAATTAAAGATGCATACGCTGCTCAGATCAGACCCCCTCTTTCAAATTCGGATCATCACACCATCCAACTCATTCCCACTTTCAGGTCCACCCTCAAAAGAAGAAAACTTGTCTCAAAGATTATCGGTGTCTGGCAGGATAAGTGTAGGAGGAGCTGAGTGGTTGCTTCCTGGCCACAGATTGGGATGTTTTCCAACAGGACAAGAACATTGACAGTAGGGCAGAGGCGATCACGGGGACATTCATATTTGTGTAGCCACTGTAGCACCAAAAAAAGACCATTAGGATATACCCAAACAACAAAGACTACAATCATGCCTGAGATCAAACACTGCATCAGACAGAAAAAAAAACAAGCCTTATGGAACAACGATATAATGGAACTGAGAGCAGTTCAAAGAGAAATAAAGGGGGAAACAAAAGGAAGCGCGAGTGCAACATAGTCTATGTGTCAGCGAAGCCTTTTCAACTAAGAACTCGAATAAAAAACAAAAAACTATGGGACTCCGTGAAAGGAATTACCAACCTAAACTCTGTCAAGAGGGAAATGCATGTACTGAATGAACTGGAAAGGCAAACAAACTCAACAATTCCTGAAGGTATTAACTGTTTTGATAAATGTAGAAACTTGTCAATTACAGTGGCATGTGATCCAACAAAAGGATAGAATAGTAATTGATCAAAGCTGTGGCCAAGGTTTTTAAGAAGTTGCACACTAAGGCCAGTGTGCCACACGGTATTTCGACTCTTCTTAAAACATTTCCTGACTCCGCCTGGTGCCCTTTTTATTCCAGCTCTCAGTCGATAAATGTATCATTCTTACAATATGGAGAAAAAAAAGCTGCCATTCCGCCAAATATTTAGGTATTATTCACATAAATGTGCAGTTACAGTACAATGGGCTTGGAAATAGAAATCAGTCAGCGTCTGCATTTTCTGCGAAGGCTCAGGGTCCTTGGAGTGGATAAAAGCATTGTTAATGTCCTACAGGGCAGCCATTGAATCTATTATTCGTTATGGCATCACAAGATGGTTTGGTAACCTGTATGTTAAACTCAAAGCACAATTCCAACGCCTGGTCAAAAGGGCTGGAAAAATAATTGGCAGCCTGCCCCCATGTTCTCTACATGAGATATTTAAGGAGACTGATGAGGTAGGGCCTTAAAAATCACCTAATCTACTTCCTTCACAAAGAGTGTGGGATGATGCCTTCGGGCAGAAGGTACAGGTTACCAAACTGTGAGTTGGTAACGATATCAATTCTCCTTGGTTCCACTGTCAAACTGCTGAACAGTGGGAGATGAGGTATGTGTGGTTGGTCTAAGCTGATGAACTCTAAATGCAGAATTTTAATGTAACAAGCACTTTACAAGCACTTTACACACTTATATCTTTAAGCAGTCGTGTTGTCAATGAATATCTCTTTTGTGTCTTATGTTTTACAATATCTCAAGTGCCCAAGACAAATTTGCCATCTGGGACAATATCCTTTATTCTATTCTAACATCAGGGTTTATTGGTTTATGTAATTCAGCAACCTACGCATTCTTGCCGGGAAAGGCGGATCCTGACACCAACAGTGGAAACGGCATACAGTAGAGAGGAGCACATGCATAACCTCAATACAGTGAATGGGTATGTGGATGTCTCGGCCCACCGGTAGGGGTTAAGGGAGGGAGTCCTTCCGGGCCTCCGACATGGCGTAAGCATTTATCAAACTTGGTAGGAACAAAATGGCTCGCTAGCTAAAACGATAAACAATAATAATAATTCATTATTATTCTTATTCTTATTAATAATAATAATAATAATAATAATAATAATAATAATAATAATAATACGTCCATACGCAGAAGGAAGGAGAGGTTCGCAGGCTCCTGGACAGCTGACAAGCCCCTTCTACCGATTCTCCTCCGCAAGACAGAGACACATGAAGAAACTCCCTGCCCCGGATTGGATCAATCGGCCGCGGGAAGGAAGCCGCGGCTTAACCACGGCCCTTAGTCCGCTACATACCCCCACTGCCCAACTCAGGCCGGGGAGCCGTCTGGCTGACAGATGACCCGTCCCCAGAGTGAGAGAGAAAGTCAGCCACCACCATCTGCGCCCCCAACCTATGGACCACCCGGAAGGTAAAGGGCTGGAGAGCCAAGTACCATCGTGTGATTCGCACATTGGCATACCTTCATGTGGTGGAGCCACTGCAGTCGGATGTGGTCCAAACAGAGGGTGAAAGCACACCCCAGGATGTAATCGTGGAGGGAGCTGATGGCCCACTTTGATTGCCAGACTTCTTGACAGTGCTGTATCTCGACTCCCGCTCGGAAGGCTTGTGGCTGAGGTACAGCGCTGGCCGGTCGGCACCCTACAGCTCCTAGGACAAGACCGTGGCCAGCCCTCTGTCAGACATGTTGGTCTGCAGGCAGAAAATGAGAGAGAAGTTAGGGTTAAACAGCACTGACTTCCCACAATGAGCTGACTTTACCTTCACAAATGCACTTCTTCGGCCACTGGACCAATCTTGAGCACTCTTACTGTTAATCAGACTAGGGGCTGGTTGGTGCCGAAAAGTTGGGTACAAACCTCCTATTGCAGCAGGACAGCCCCAAGAACCGCTTCACCTTCTTCTTGGTCTTGGGTCTCGGCGTGTTCGCGACCGCAGCGGTTCTATCAAGCTGGGGTCGGACCAGGCCTTCACACAAGTGGTATCCAAGATACCGTATTTCCCTCTGTAACACGGCACACTTCTTTGGGTCGGCGGGGAGCCCTGCTGCCTTAGGGACTCTATCACTGCGCCCACATGCTGCATATGCCTAGGCAGGCCACAGCGTATGCTTCATGCGGATGCAGTCCATGGGTCTCTGAAAGGTGGTACAACCTGAGTTGTACTTTTACTTGGACTCCTGCCAGTAGCCCTTGATTAATAAGTGTTGTGAAAAAACGAGCCGTACCTAACTGGTCGAGAAGTTAGTCGACCCGGGGAGAAATTCCTCGACTCCTCTATCAACCCCATGTCTGGCATGCCCTCTAATTCCGCCTGCACGATCTTGCGTTTATGTTCGGGAAGGCCATACGGTGGAGAGCGCACATTCACCCCCAGGGTCATCTCCACATAGTGGTGTATGAGGGATGCGAGGCCTGGCAAGAAGGAGAAAACATCAGAAGCAACGCTGAAGGGCGCCCACATGCGTCTGGAACCTCCGGTCCCAACGCATCCTGCACAATGACTGCCATTGCCACAACCTCTCTATTCTTTTAAAGGTTCAGGTGATAAATCTGCATTTCCCACTGCCTGTTGGACTGTTCGACCTTGTAATCGACCTCTCTAACCCGCCGTTTAACCACAGAAGGTCCCCGCCACTTTGCGAGCAGTTTAGAGTTGGATGTAGGGAGCAACACTTGCACCTTGTCTTGCGGTGAAAATTGTCTGAGCCAAGCCCCCTGTCGTAAAAGTGCTTCTGAAGTTCCTGAGCCCGGAGAAATTTCTCCTGTGACAGCTGCCTCAGTGCGTGTAACTATGCTCTCACGCCCATCACACACTGTACTTTGGTCTTACTGGTGCTAGCCCCTTTCTCCTAGTTTTATTTAATTAGGTCTAGCAAGGCTCGAGGCTCCTGCCGAAAAGGAGCTCAAAGGGAGAAAATCCCTTGGAGGCCCGAGGAACCACCGGGCACCGCAAACAACAGGGGGTCCAACCACTTGTCATGAATGAACTTCTGAAACATGGTTTTCAGAGTTTTATTAAAGTGCTCCACCAGGCCGTCAGTCTGGGGATGGCAAACGCTGGTCCGAGTTGAGTCGATGCCCATTAATTCGTAAAGTTCCCGAATAGTGCGTGACCTAAAGGAAGTGCCCTGGTCGAGGTCGGTGTTCTTGGGAGACTACCTGAAACAGCGCTTGCACCACGTTTTTGGCCGTAATGCTGGGCAGAGGAACTGCTTCGGGGTATCCGGTTGCATAATCCACTAGACCTAATACAAAACGATACCCGCGGGCACTGCGGTCTAATGGCCTGATAATGTCCATACCAATCTTTCGAACAGGACCTAGACTAATTGGAGGGGCCTCAACAGCACACCTGGAGTGTTAACCAATTGGAACTCAGGACAAGTGGCAAACCACTTGCGTATCTCGCATCAAGCATCAAGTTCAAGTCTCTTATGCTGGCCTACAGAGTGATTGTTGGGAATGCTCCCACCTACTTAAATGCTCTTGTAAAAGCACATGTTACCCCCCGGATTCTGCGCTCGTCAAATGAGCGTCGCCTGGCTCTGCCGGCCGTACAACCACGGCAATCCAGGCTATTCTCATTTGTAGTTCCACGTTGGTGGAACGAGCTGCCAAAAACGACCAGAGCAGGGACCTCCCTCTCTGTCTTTAAGAAGCACTTGAAGACCCAGCTCTTCAGAGAGTACCTCCTCTCCTAACTTACAATTACTTAGCACTATTTAGCAGTATTTATTGTTACACTAATGTCTCTGTCGCAATGTAGCTTGAATGTTATTCTCCCTTGTAAGTCGCTTTGGATAAAAGCGTCTGCTAAATGACTAAATGTCTGCTAAATGACTAAATGTATCTCTGCCCAAATGCCTGGCCAATAGAAGCGGGCCATTATCCGTTGCAGTGTTTTGTGTCCATAACCGCCCATCGGATTATGGTGAGCTGCCTGAAAAGCATTTACCGGCGGCTTTATGGGAACCAGCAACTGTGTCATTTCCTCTCCTGAGTGTCATAGCTGACTTGATATAACCTGTCCCTAATCAACGAAAAGTATGGGTGGGTGAGCGCTCAAAGGTCATGCGCAGGACGTTGTCTTGCGACTACACCAGCGGAAAATCGTCCATGGGGAAGGCGTTGGGACTGCGAAAGATCCCACTTGGGATTCTTCCGCTCCTGGACCAGTTGCGCCCGCTGCCAGCCCCTCCATGTTACCGCTCACCCCCGCAACACTCACATCTCCTTTCTGACCGTGAGCGCACTCTCCCAGCCTCTTTCCGATCCTCCCGGGAGAGAGAGGAGAGGGAGACCCCGAGCCAGGGGCCAGGAGATTTACTGCCCGCGGCCGGTCTGCCCCCTCCTCCTATGAGGAGGATGGGGGCAGATGGGGATGGTAGCTCAGGAGGTAGAGCTGGTCGTCTAGTAATCAAAAAAGGTGCTGTTTGGATCCCAGGCTCCTCCTGCTAGCATGCTGTAGTGTCCTTGAGCAAGACACTTCACCCCTAATTGCTCCTAATGGCTGCGTCCGTCGGTGTTTGAATAATTGTAAGTCGCTTTGGATAAAAGCGTCTGCTAAATGTAATGTAAATGTAAATATGAGCCCATTCTGGCGATGACGCGCTACAGCTGGCAATGGAGGAAGTCGTGCTTATCCTCCAGCTCAGCGAGTGGCTTCCACAGCCAGCAGTTCAGCTCAGGGACGCCTTACATCTGGCGCCCTTCCCCTCCTGGGTCCATGTTGGGGTGATACTACTTCTGGCACTGGGGCTGCGACATGGCCTGAGCTTGCTTGCTGAGCTTGCTTGCTAAAATGATAATAAAAATAATATGTCGGGGGCAGGAGGAAGGATGGCTCCTGGATGGCTCCATCTGCCGAAACCCCTCTGCAAGACAGACATTTAAAAGGCTCCCCGCCCCGGATCGGACCAATCAGCGCCGCTTATAATAATAATTCGGCCGATTTGGGACAGCTGTGCGGTCGAGGGACGGAAGCCGTGCTACCATCCGCAGCCTTGGCTTAACCATGGCCCTTGGTCCGCCACGTACCCCCACCGCCCGATTTAGGCTGGGGAGCTGTCTGGCCGGCAGCTGACCCCCCCGCCACTCTCCTTAGTTCGCCACAGGGTGTTTCTTACAAAGTATAAAATACTGGCTTTTTTAAAAACAAAATAATCTTACAGATTTCCACTTTGATTATCTGTATTTAACTGGTAGGACATTGTGATACGTCATTACTTGAAAAGTTGATGGTGAGTGAGAGGAGGGTTGGAGTGGCTTTGAACGTCATCCAACAAGCAGAAAAGTCAGATAAAAGAGATCTGAGTTTCTAATTCTAATCTCTTGAAAAAATAAATAAAAGTGAGCGGGGAAAAAAAATGGCAGGAAATCAGTTGACAGCCGGTCAAAGCGGCTCGTGCCCCAAAAAGTGTTGGAAGCCAGCAAGGCCAGTAATTGATGTTCTTTCATGTACATACCTGTGTCCTGAACCTCTTTCCCTTGCCCACCCGCCCCGCCCTCTCTCTTCCTCTTTCTTTTCTCTGTCTCTCTGTTCTTCGGCCGAAGGACGAAAAGCGGTCAACAATGCTGCCAGCTGCGGCCGCACGCTGTGAGCAAAGGCTATTCATTTAAAGAGGAGTTTTGTTCGGCCGGAGAAGTGAAATGGGAAGTTATTTCTTTGAAGATGCCCCCCCGCCCCACCCCTCACCCACCCCCCCCTTCTGAAGATTTCCTGATCCAAAAAACATCAGGATATTTGGGTCTTCCCCCCCCCCCCCCCCCGCCATCTCGGCCGTACTGCAGCCCTAATGGGAAGAGACTCAATGAGGAACTGCTGACCCTTCCCCCTTCTCTGTCACTTATTTGAATGAAAAATCTCTAGAATTATCTTTTTGTTGGTTTAAGACCGACTTTCCAAACTTTATTAGGATAATCCCTTATTACTATTATTCATTTAATCCGAGAAAAATTCCCATTCTTCATTATATTAACAAAAAAAATAGGCCTGTGCATAACGGGGACACTTCCTCAGTCACTCTCTTACGCCTCCCCGCCGACAGAGGGCCTAGAGCAGCAAAATGGCTGGGTCTGATATCTAAGGAGGGGAAAAAAAAAAAAAAAAATCAAGAGAGAAACTCCCATCCACATTTTTCCAGGCCCAGTCATTAGCCACGTTCCATATCCGATCCCCCACTGCACCAGATACACTAGCAGCTGGGGAAATAGTTTGGACGCCTTATAGATGAATTGAAAATGTTATTAATCAACCAAGACACAACAGACAGGTCTTTTTTTTTTTGCTATTTGGGATAAATTGATCGGTCTGTATATGTTTATTCAGTGTCTCTGAATAAACATATTCTAAATAATTTCTATATTCTTATGATAACCTCTTTAAAAACAGAACAGCAGACTTTGGATGCTCTCCAGCATGACAGAAGAGATTTAGACACACTGTTCATTTTATTTCTCTAATTTTGTTGGCTTCTTAGGTTTATTATACATGACAAATGTATCAAACTTCTATTAGGCATTTAGATTTATGTACATTAACAAATTTTACTCTTTTATTTTTATTGTTTTGTCTTTTTTATTGTTTGTTAATTTTTAGGTTTATTGTATATGTTCACAATTTCCCATATAGTTAACAGTGAGGTTTATTGCATATTCCTATTTCTTTCTATTGCTTCACTATTTTGCCTATTTTTGATGAGCTGCTGTGACAGATGAATAAAGTATCCATCATTTTCATATATCTATCATCATTCCCGTGTGTGCGGTGATGTAACTGATGTGAAGCAGAGTTTGGGACGTGGAGTGTTCTCTGTAGGAATGCAGCGCTGGCTTGGCCGGGTCACTGTGTTCTCAGGCAACAGGCCTGGGGGATAACAGGGAGAGTTCGGACGCCGAAAAGCCAAAATGCGCCTCCACCAAAACAAAAAAATGGGCCAGAGGAAAGTTGCGTAACCTAAAAACACGCTAGTATATTATCTACACGCTAGTATATTATCCCACTGCAGGGTTATTACTTTCAGATAGTACAGCATGAGTATATCACTTCTTTCTATATTAGTTATGGTTATTGGAAAATAGAAGAGGTTGATATTGCCATACTTATTGTTGCCAATGTACACCAGATGCACTAGGACCTGGGTGAGTAGTTCGGGAGACGGATGGAAAATTACATGAGTCAAACAAGAAACTGTTGAAAATAGGTCTTCCCCCCCCCCGCTATTTGAGATAAATTGACCGGTCAAGAATCCTGTGTATAAGATCATTTAGCTAAGTTTGATATCATACGCATGTCTTCAATATAATCAGAAAAAGTATGAATTCTCGGGATTTCTTTGAGTGAAAAAGGTAATAGCTTCCTTCCACAACTTCTTTAAAACAGAACAGCAGACTTTTGAAGCTCTCCATCATGAAGGAAGAGATTGACAGTCATGTGATGTCCTTTAAGTGAGAAGAATGCAATGTTTTGTGGGTTATTTTAGAAATAAATAAAGATTTTCCGTGCTTAAAGAAAGCTTGCAAAGTAAAAACTTTGGTTGAGGTATTTCTGGATGTGGTTGTTCATTTATTTTTTTTAAGCCTGTGGGTTAAAGTGGTTTGGCTTCTAAAATAGGACGGGAGACTTTGTGCCTACCGATCACGCATTGTTCCAAGCACTGAAAAAGTGACATTCCTCAGGGTGGCTGGAGACCTTTAAAAACCTCACTTCTAGACACCCAACTCCATAGGTGTGGTTGATTTTAACTTCCTGCTCTATTTTATGTCCATTTCTTTCTGGTTTTGTTTTTGCCAGAGGAAGTTCAAACAGTTGATCCCGCCCCCCACCACTGATGCCAAATAAATGGCTCAACCAAGAATGCATCTCCAGAAATGATCACGCAACAGCCACATCTGATGTAGTTCTCCAAACATCAAGGCCTGGACACACGCAGGTAGCGGCACCGCCTCGCCCTGCTATCTGCGTGTCAGATCAGTCGCAGGGCCGGGGTCCACACTGGGCCATTGTTGTGGCGTGGGGGATGGAAGGCCGGGCTGAAAAGGACCCTAATCTGGTGGTGTGTGCAGAGTCAGGGAGGCACTGATGGAGGAGGGACATGTGTAAGCAATGAAAACTCACACAAATGCCACAAGAGACAGAGGGGGGTGGGGGGGCAGTGCGTCTACTGCCGTCCTTTGGCACGGTTTGGAAGGAAAATGGTTGAGTTTCGGCAAGGTCACTTTGGGATGAAATTCCCCAGTTTTGTGAATTAAAAATTTGCCGTGCCCTGTCGGAGGTCGCCTCAGCAACCAAGTGTGTCACCGGATCACACCAATCAAACTCACTGGGGTTTAGTTTTAGAGACGTCATGCTCTGCCTTTCTTGGTGGGAGAGATTTGGGCTGGAGTGTGATTATTATTATTATTATTATTTTTTATTTTTTAATAAAAAAAATAAAAAAAAGGTTCTCACACCCCTTAATCCCTAAGCACTCATTCAGACGACCAGCCAGGTGGACTGGTAGCACATGCTTGCAATGACAAAAAAATAAATAAAAATCCACAAACATCAAATCAATATTAGATTTAAATATTGGACGATTCATTGGAGCCTTCCTATCTCACTGCTTATAGGTTTGGCAGCTCACATGCAACTTAAGTCAGAGAATTTAAAATAAACAGAACAAAATACAACTGTTTCGCTATGGATTTCTCACATCCATAAAGGCCCTATAGTATATTAATTAAAAAAAAAAAAGGAGGATTGGTCTACTTTGGAGGTATTACACTCCCGTACTGGTTTGCCTCGCTGAAAATCTCTCCTCTCTCCTGCCCGGCTGCATTGGAGCAACAAGTCTGAGCAACACTTGAGCTGGATTTTAATGATGTACAAATGCCGGACCAAGACAGCGCTGGTCTGACTATTAAAACTTAAATACAGCCCTGACCTTTCCCGTACTGTTTGAAACACACACAAAAAAACAAACCCTACACAGATCTCCATATTTACATTATGCATGGCAAAAATATATCTATAGTCTATCAACCAGCTTCCAACACAAGCCGTAGCTGAGTGCGTTCACGTGACAGAGTCAAATCATTTGACAGGGGAATTCGATCGGAACCAACTCCGCTCACACAGTCACTTCCTTCAACCCCCACCAAATTTTAACATGGGTCACACCGATAAGTCTTAATTCTCCGACTCAAAATGATCAGAGGAGCGTCCGTCTTCCTCCCTTCTGAACAGGTGTTTCATTTGGTCCATTACCCAAGTAAGGAAACCGTCACCGTTGCAGTAGGTCCCAAATCTTGCGAACGGTGTCCTGTGCAGCCCGGTTACTGGAGGATGCCGAAGCAGGAGACCCAAGCGTTCAGCTGAAGGGAACCCTGAACGGATAGAAAGGTGAAAAACTTCCAAAATCAATGCAGTTGGTTCATTCAAACTCAACCAGGACACACACACACACACACACATTTCTAAAACTTGTAAGTAGGGTACTTAAAAATAGTTAGGGGAATGTTCAAGTTGTAGTTAACTCGACCAAGAATCTTTCCTTAACAAGACAATACAAGATTGGAGTGCGTTGACCGCACGAGTTCAAATAACTCGGGGACTTTCCTGCCTTAAAATCCTCGGGCAAGTTAACGTGAAACTATTCCAGCAACGTGATGAACCAAAAAAGAAGCAAAACAAGCAACCAAACATCTTTAATTACGTCGCAATCAAATGAGTTAATTTTGTAAAAATAAAAACCCACTTTAATAAATAGAAAAAAGAAGAGAGATTCGCTCATGATATAACGTTCTGCATCGTGTGAATGAAGTTAATAGTCCTGTCTCGTCCAAGATTTGGCTCGGGGCGCCCTCTCGTGGTGAAAGCAGAGTAAAGCCGAGCGGAACGTCCTCTCCACCCTGAGCCGTTAGAATTCCGTGTATTCGCTTCATTTTGTTCATTTCCACAGCATCGCCCACGTCAGAAATCTTCTCCACTGGCTCCCTACAGAATGTCTTTGTACCTATAATTATTTGGTCACTGGTGTTTCTCTATTATGAGGATCCATTAATCATTTCTATAAGGTTATACGGTTTTTTTCCACGCGTATAGGTTGTATTTTAGTTAATAAAAAAAACATACGCAACGTTTACTTTAAGTTTACTTCCTTAAATAGACGTAAATAAAGAAAAGTAAATAGAGAAAAACACTTAAATGTAATACATAAATACATGTATTTCATATCAAATCAAGTGTATAATAATACAAATAAATATAGTAGTAGAATGTAAAGTACCGACATACCACAATATAGTGTCCAGACAATTCTTCTCGAAACTTGTTCTATGAAACCGGAGAACGCAAACCTCAGCGTTCACCGGTTGTCCCTCAGCAGCAGCTTAGAAGGGTTGGGAAGACGCGTCCCTGGTCCGTTTCCTTCCACTTCCCACTCAAACCGCCTCGGGGCGGGTGAAGACCTCCACCTGCTTGGCGTCACGCCGCCATTGAGCTCGGCTCGCACCTCTTCCCCCTGCGGGTCTGTTCTGACCAATCACGGCGACCCTTCAACGAGCCCCCCCCGCTCTGATTGGCCAAATGGAGCGTCCATCTGACCGCTTCCTTTCAGCGGTTCGTACTAAGGCGTCGTTTAAACGCGACGGTAGAAGATGTAATGGGCCACGCAAGGGTGAGTGGGCTGATGACAACTACAACTACAACCGCAACTACAACCGCAACTACAACCACAACCGCAACCACAACCGCAACTACAACCGCAACTACAACCGCAACCACAACCGCAACCGCAACCGCAACTGCAACCGCAACCGCAACCGCAACCACAACCACAACTACAACCGCAACCACAACTGCAACCGCAACCGCAACCGCAACCGCAACCACAGCCACAGCCACAACCACAACCACAACCACAACTACAACTACAGCCACAACTACAACTACAACTACAGCCGCAACCACAACTACAACCACAACTACAACCACAACTACAACCACAACCACAACTACAACCACAACTACAACCACAACCGCAACCGCAACCGCAACCACAACTACAACCACAACTACAACTGGGACTAGAACTACAACTGGAACTAGCGCTAGATGTAGAATGACCGGGGAACTGGAAATAGAGCTGGAATTAGAACTGGGACTAGTAATAGAGCTAACGTTAGAACTAGAGCTAGAACTGGAACTACTGTAGAACTAGAATTGGAACAAGGAAACAGAGCTAGATCTAGAACTGGGACTAGTAGTAGAGCTAATGTTAGAACTAGAGCTAGAACTGGAGTTAGAACTGGAACTAGCACTAGATGTAGAACGAGCCGGGAACTGGAATTAGAACTGGGACTAGTGATAGAGCTAACGTTAGAACTAGAGCTAGAACTGGGACTACTGTAGAACTAGAATTGGAACAAGGAAACAGAGCTAGATCTAGAACTGGGACTAGAAATAGAGCTAACGTTAGAACTAGAGCTAGAACTGGAACTGGAACGAGCGCTAGATGTAGAACGAGCCGGGAACTGGAAATAGAGCTGGAATTAGAACTGGGACTAGTAATAGAGCTAACGTTAGAACTAGAGCTAGAACTGGAACTACTGTAGAGCTAGAATTGGAACTAGGAAACAGAGCTAGATCTAGAACTGGGACTATAACTACAACTGGAACTAAAGCTAGATGTAGAACGAGCCGGGAACTGGAAATAGAGCTGGAATTGGAACTGGGACTAGAAATAGAGCTAATGTTAGAACTAGAGCTAGAACTGGGACTACTGTAGAACTAGAATTGGAACAAGGAAACAGAGCTAGATCTAGAACTGGGACTAGTAATAGAGCTAACGTTAGAACTAGAGCTAGAACTGGAACTACCGTAGAACTAGAACTGGAACTAGGAAACAGAGCTAGATCTAGAACTGGGACTAGAGCTTGAATTAGAACCGGGGCTGGAGCTAGAGCAAGAGCTAGAATAAGAATTGGACCCGGAGCTAGATTTAGTATTGGGAAGACAACTGGGGTTAGAACTGGGGTTAGAGCTGGAACTGGAACTAGAACTACACTTGGAACTAGAAGTAGAACTGGAACCAGCCCGTCAGCCTGACATTACCCAGACCCCCTGTTTTTCTGGCCACTTGGTGGTGCTGTTTGTACAGCAGTCAAGATAATTCAAAGTCATCTCTTTCAAGGTGGTTATTGACATGGAATAAGAGCACAGATGTGCTCTGCAAGGATATTTATTTTCAATGTATTTTCTCGTATTGTTCCTCAAAATTTGAAGGGCTTAGCCGACTTGTACCAGGCACCCTTTATACAGTATCTCGAATAAAGTATAACAGTGCTGTTAAAAAGCCTGTGATCACAAATTCTACATTCTACAACTTTTGACACACACGCATACACACACACACACACACACACACACACACACACGAAAAAAAGGCTTTTCCATGTGTTTTTTTTTTCTCTCTTTAACTTTATTGAACACAAAGAATTTCTGGCAGAATGCAAAGTCAAAAGATGTTCTTTTCCAGCAGTTAGTACTCAGTATTTACACCTGTGACAGCGGCGGGACGGGCAGTGGCGTCAATGTTACGGCCTATTTCGCAGAGGCGCGATCCTAAACCACGTGGAGCTTCATGTGGACACGAAAACCACACCAGAGAGGGTCTCCTCGCATGCAGAAAAGACGGGAATTCACATGTGAAACCCATGGATGGTGCTTGCCGGTGCATTGTACAAACAATAAAATACAAATAAAACAAAAAAAATCAAACCTTAATATTTTACAGTGTGCCAACAAGCACCATGCACAGGATTCGGGTGTTTTTTTTTTTTTTTTTGGAAAGGTTTAAAGGAAACAGGACACTTCTCTTGTTCAAAATCACAACAAAAAAAAAAAGGAAAAACAAAAACTCACTTGCGTTACTTGCGTCTTTGCAGGATCAAAGATCGCATTATCATCATGTCATTTTTTTCCCACAGAAGCGAACACACAAATTGGCCCCATAATGAGTGCGGCGATGAAGCATTCCAACGTTTCGACGTGTTTCTCCAACCACAATAAAAATAAAAAATAAAAAAAAATGAGGAAAAATCTTCCACAAACCCGACAGAAACCATTTTATTTTATATATAGATACAAAAAAAAACAAAAGAAAGAAAAAAAAAAAAATCCCTTTTACATGACGGAATTTCACGGGGGCGTGTTTTTCAACAGAGAGAGAGAGAGAGAGAGAAAAAAAAAGCCCCGAAACAAATAAACAAACAAATGGGTTTTGTAACACGAGACAATTAACTGAACAGTTGGTGAAGATCAAGATCAATACAATCGGTAAAAGCCTCTTTTTCCCCCTTTTTTCCTCTCTCACCGCGACTACGATGGGCCGACTTGATATTTGGGGGACAGGCCCCCTCCTCGAGGCCATGCCCCGGGAGGAGGAGACGACCGCTTGACCTGACGTGTGACGGGGACGCCAAATTGTGTTTTTAAAGCCAGACAGGAGCAATATGAATCTACAGACGTATAATACTAATAAACAAAAGAATACAATACATGCCACTATATTCACTTTTATTTTTTGAAAGGCACTGTCTTTTTTGTGTGTGTGTGTGTGTGTGTGTATTTCCGTGTGTCCCCGGAGCGTTATTATTTTTTAAACCAATTATTTGTTGTTTTCTTACTCCTCCTCTCCCTCCTGCACGCGAACAAGCGAAAAAACCTTTACCCCCGCCCCCCCCCCCCACACACACAACCAAACTACGCTGGGTTTCTCCCTGGCGCTGCAACCACGAAACGACGAACGCCACTGTATTCACACACATTCACAGTGCACTAGCTCTGCAGTCTAAAAACTATTTGAGGAACGCTATACAAAATATATATATATATATATATATATATATATATAAAAAACAAAGAAAAAAACAAAAAACGGCTCACGCGCTCGCTTCCACCCGTCCGTGCTATGGCTTTAAATAAGAAAACGTATGTAGATCGTCCGCTTGACTCGTGCTTCGCGCGAGTGGGTGTATGCGTGTGGCGCGTGGAGATTCCTCAAAAAAAAACAACTACTTTTTTTTTTTTTTTTTTTTTTTTCCCACAAAACGCAAACAACGCGACGCTCCCGTCTGTCTCCCCGACGACGTCAAAGACAAAAGGGAAGCCGGGGACCGGGTCTCCGTGGGCGATGGGATGGGACCCCCGGGTGAGTTGATGAACCTGGACGTCCTGAAGGTGTTATCGTATCTGATCCGGTCTTGTCTTGTCTTCACCTTTAGGGGGCGGAGCTACCCAGCATGCTCCTCCCTCTTCCCATAGGAACCGTATGGACTTGGTGGACTGTGCTTCTTTTTTTTTTTTTTTACATTATTTTTTTGGTGGCGGAAAAAGACGCTAGCTAGCGAGCTTCTGTGAGCGTGCGCGTGCGTGCGCGCGCGCGTGTGTGTGTGTGTGTGTGTGTAAACGAAAGCAAACGCATCAAAATAAAATAAAAACAGAACAAAACAAAACAAAGAAACGCTTTGTCGTCGCCGCCAGACGAGGACCTGGAACACCGAAAATGAAATGAGGAAACAAAAGATCTAGCCCTCCAAAAAGAGGTAGAGAAATAACTTCGAAATAATAATAAAAAAAAAAAATTAAAAATAAAAGGCATGCTGAAGGTGTAATCTCTAGTTTGGAAAATACTAAAAAAAAAATAATAATAATAATAATACAGCAAAAACAATACAACTATAAAATAGGCAGTGATGTCACCATACCGGCGGCCATGTTTGTTTTAACAGGCAGCCATGTTTGTTTTAATGACAAAGTGTGACGCTTACGTATCTGTGTGTGTGTGTTTGTGTGTGTGTGTGTGTGTGTGTGCTCACATCAGGAAAGGCAGTGCTTTTTATTACATTTTAGTCATTCTTTTGCGAAGTAAAGCTACAGTTGAACTGCGGTTAGCTGG
This sequence comes from Zeus faber, assembly GCF_960531495.2. Taxonomy (NCBI): domain Eukaryota; kingdom Metazoa; phylum Chordata; class Actinopteri; order Zeiformes; family Zeidae; genus Zeus; species Zeus faber. Next base: position 9,504,823 of record NC_137200.1, read on the forward strand.
CTGTTAGCAACCGCTAACGGCTCACGTTTTGACATTTACAGATAAAAGAAAGGCAATGGAGGAGTAGGTTGGAAAGGTGAAAAGGTAAGAATGTAGTTGTCGTTCTTTTTGAGGGTGTATGATAGATTGAGCGCTAAGGCATGTACGCGATGGCTTTTATTGTCGTTGTTTGTTTTTCCACGATCGCCGTGTGTCCGAGCAGAAGACGCTGAAGTCCTCTGTCTGTCTGTCAGTCTGTCTGTTTGTCGTTTCCCTCGTTCTTGTTGCCGTTGATAATTTCATGTGATGCAGATGGACCAAACCCAAACCCCCTTAAACAAAAATTAAAATAAAAAAAATGCTCCCTTTTCCCTGGCTTTGGGACGACAGTGGAGACTTCCTGTGTGTGTGTGTGCGTGTGTGTGCGCGTGTGTGTGTGTGTGTGTGTGTGTGTGTGTGAGGGGCTTCCAGCCATTTTCTGTTGTTGCTGCCGTTTTTTACGCTTTGCTCTCGTTGCCGTTGGCCTGCGGGGCCTCACTGGGGACCGTCTTCACCTCGGCTGCCGCCACCGCGGGTGGGGCCGGGGGCGGGGCCACATCCTCCTCCTCCTTCTTGGCCGCCTCCGTCTCCGCTTTGGCCTTGTCGTCCTGCGGGATTTTACCACTGGGGGGACGGAGGAGTCGGGGGGGGGGGGTGAGAGATATTGAGTTAGCAACAGAGAGCCACAGCGAGTTTTTCATTTCATTCAAAGATAGATAGATAGATGGATTGATGGATATAGATCTATTGATAGATTGATGGATCCACAGATGGACAGACAGAAAGATAGATGGATAGATAGATGGATTGACAGACAGAGAGACGGACGGATGGATGGATAGATAGATAAATAGATAGATAAATGGATAGACAGACAGACTGATTGATTGATTGATGGATGGATGGATGGATGGATAGATAGATAGATAGATGGATCCACAGATGGACAGACAGAAAGACAGATAGATGGATTGACAGACAGACGGATGGAAGATAGATAGATAAATGGATAGACAGATAGATAGATAGATAAATGGATAGACAGATGGATAGATGGATTGACAGACAGACAGACAGATGGAAGGATGGATAGATAGATAGATAAATGGATAAATAGATAGATACTTTCTTCATCCCCAGAGGGAAATTGCAGCGTCAGCAACAGCTTACATAAAAGAATAGGCAAATAAATAATAACACAACGGAATAAAACATATAAAAATAAAATGGCAATATTATATGGGACCACGCGGTTGACTGTACACAATATGACAATACACAGAAAATCCCATGATAAACAGCAAACAGAAAAAGAAGTTGCCGGGGAAAATGTGGTCACATACAATAACAAATTAAATGACGCTAACAGTGAACCAGAAAGCTGAACCTAAGATGAGAAAGGAATGGTAATGTTAAATAAACGGACGGAATGACAATAAACCCAAAAAAATGAACAGCTTGTTGTGGTATCCAAGGAAGAATGGCTAATAAAAAAGGTATGGGTGGGGGACAAAACACAGGCAAGATGTTTTGAAGGAATTTATCCCCCCCCCCCCGGAACTGAATGCATTTCACACATAATGGGATCACGCTCGCTATCCTCGCCAGACATCAACTCGCGGCGCACAGATGTTCACAGGCGTTTTTCCGGCCGAACAATGAGCGGGTGAGGGATGGAATGGGGGGGGGGGGGGCGCATTACAGTAGGGCACAAAAGCGCGGACGGCTGAAAGAGCCGGAGACGTAACCTACACGCCACGCGGCACAAAGCGCCCGAGGGATTACACCTCACGCCAGACAGAGCGACACAATGAGAGGGAGAGACTGAATGCCATATTTCTTCTCTTGTTTTGGGTTGGGGGTGGGGGTGGGTGGTGTAAAGGCCTTGATGGGAGTTCTTTCAATTTGCAAGCTTCGAGTGTTTGCGGAGACAGTTACAGGCCAGGCCACAATGTACTGGCCTGAAATCGTGTTTTAACATAAACCCCCGAACCGGTCTGAAAGATGCGCTGCCCTTCGGTGTTTGAGGGGAAGTACATGACCGCAATAATTGGAATTCACGCGCCGAACAGCGGCGCCCTCCACTTGAGTGGAGTTGACAAAATAGATCAGGTTTGTAATGAGGTTAACAAATATGTCACCGTACCGTCCCCTTTCAAAAAGGGAGACAATCCACTGTGCGTGAAGCCCTCAGAGGTACGACGCCCATCCCACATGGTTTATGGATGTTTATGGAGTTTGGGGATGAGGTTGTCCCTCTAGGTGGCCCCAGCAAAACTACCACACAACTTCTTCCGCCCTTTAAAGAGTTACGCCGTGATGTCATTCTAGTCACACCGTCAATCATTAGGCCCCAAATTGACACGATCGCCGGATGAAGATTGTTTTTATTTTAAGCTTGTTAGCCATATACTGTACTGTAGCGTTTGTGTGGTGTGCGGGTGGGGTGATTTAAGCAGCCACACCTGCAGGCGGAACGGCCACACATTTATTCACCGAGTCATTAAAAAAAGGGTTAAAAATGTGGCGATCTTCAACCAAAGTTTTCGACCGCCCTCCGAGTCATTTCAAAGATTTGTTTGCCACAAATGAATAAGTTGCGAGTCTCGCATCACTATTAGTAGGGCGTAATAATATTGGTTCTAAGGGTTCGTGCCGTCCTTAGCCATTCCACACACACACACTACCTTCAGCGACCGTAGCATGGGTTGGCAAAGTCACAAAGAGATTATTAGAGTATTCATCACTTCGACAGAATTAATTGTGGGAATTCCACTCACGACTCTGAGCCAAACAGACTCTTCTGACTCTGGTTCATCGTTCGGGAAGTCCTCCCTCGCTCACACTGCAATAGGGGACCTTCACCGTAGCTTGTCTCAGGTGGGCGAAAAACGCATTTATCCACTGGTAACAAGTGAATCCCACACAGGCCTTGGGAGCCTGGAGCCGCTCCAAAGCAGCCCAAAGAGGAAGAAGAGAACGATAGGCGGGGGAAAAAAATAACAAAAGCAAAAACAACAGCAAAAAAAAAAAAAAAGAAGACTGAGCAAAGTGAATGCGCAAGCAGTGGAATAAATGACAGTGGATTGTAAATATTTAAACAGGCCCCCATCACAGCTTATCCCTCTTGGCTGTTTTTGAGCACAAACAGAGTTTGGCAAGAGGTACCAGCACCGCAACGCCCCGGACTTTTAAGGAATGTGGGCCCGACTGCAGGTTCCTTCCACAACCACACCGTAGGAGAAGCTTGCTGCTGCTGTTTGACTGCTGCCTCCGTTTGTGTTGTGTTTATTTTCCGGGGACTCAGGGCGTAAAGTATGCAAAGTTTGGCACATTTGAAATGTGAAACCTAAACAAAGGGGTATATAATATAATACAATACGTCTTCCTTTGGCTGACGTTGAAAAACTGCCCAGCTACAAAGGCGAAGACGACTCGTGGTTGGTGCAGTTTTCTATGGCTTCCTTTAGGGGGCGCTGCTCATTTAAAGATAAAGGGAAACGCCGCGCGCTCTATTACTTACATCTAAAATTGGAATCCAGGCAAGGATGTCTGAAAAATCCCAAACACCCCCTGCTCTTGACCGAGACAATTGACCCCAAATTGCTCAAATTGCGTGCGTGTGTGAAAGAGTGCTAAAATGCTCTCAGCACACTGTCTGTCGATTTTATAACTTTAACTTTAGATGATTTATAATAATAATATATTAATATATTAACTTGGGAGTACTGTTTGACTGTGACCTTAACTTCAAACCGAAAATAAAAATAATTGTCCGGTCCTGCATTCTTACACCGAGAACCATTTCAACCATCAAACCAATACTATCACACAGCGACCATGAAAAAGTAATCCACGCCCTAATTTTCTCGCGATTCGACGACTGTAACTCCCTCCTTTCCGGCATCGACCAAAAGTCACTCTCTCTCTCACATCGCCCCAATCCTGGCTCCTCCATTGGCTCCTTGCTCAGTTCAGAATCGATTTTAAGATTTGACCGATCACTCGTAAGGCACATCTGGGTCTGACTCCAAGCTACATGACAGATATGTTGACCCCATATGAGCCAGTGTGCAGCTTTAGAGCCTCAGGCGGGGCCCTCCTGGCTGTTCCAAAGTCTAGACCTCAAACTAAAGGTGACCGTGTCTTTTCTGTCAGCGCCTGGACTTTTGGAACCTGCCTGAGGAGATACGGCTGGCAGTCAGTGACTTCTTTGAAATCACTTCTCAAAACCCATTTTTGTAGATCTGCTTTTATCGCCCCTTTCTTTGCTTTTTTTCTTCTTATTATTTTGTATTTAATTTAACACATTTAATTCCTGCTTATTAATGCTCCTTTGTCTCTGAAATTTGTGATCTGATGCTTTTATTTCATCTTTCAAAGCACTTTGTAAACTGTGTTTTTAAAGGCGCTATATAAATAAAGCCATTATTTATGTATTTATTTATTTATTTATTTATTTTTTTATCATTAGGATTCAAATATTCTAATGCGCTACATAAAATGTTAACCAACAGCAGTGGGGCCCTATTTGTGTAGTCCCCTTATTATCAGCACAAGGTATTAACAGATACTGTGTTTTATTGTATGTAACAAGAAGAGATAACTGACATTATTTAAATCGTTTTTGTTTTGCAGTAATGTAGAAGAAAATCCCGGGCACCTTCCATTTTTTTTCTCAAAATTTCAATCGCCGTTGTGACCTTGAAAACACTATATTAATAATCAAGTTGATTTCAAAACTTCTACAAACCCTGTAAGTCGCAAGTAAACAGGAAAGACCGAGTGGAGTGACTTTGGGCCCGTTTTGCTTGTCGAAACCGACGGCACCAAACCAAATCCGACATTGCAGCGTTGTCCCGATTGTTTGTGAAGGATTTGTAAGCGTCAATATTCTCTCATTTTGTGTTTTGTGTACACGTGCAGGAAGGGAAAAGAGAAAGAAAGTCACAGTGATCAAAAAAAAAAAAAAAAAGGAGACCATGCACCTCAATCGGATTTATAACCCCCCCCCCCCCCCCCGCCCCCGACGAGTCCGCTTTCATCAAGGTGACTTGAGATGACAGGAGTGCTGCCTAAAATTCATCATTCATAATTCAAGGGCAACGTCATCTTCGACTGGGTGGGTGGACAGTGCTCACGTCTCCACGCAGCGAGGGGGAACCTTCAGATCTGTTTATCGTCCCGGGGCTCAAACTCTGACCTACGAACTTTGACCTACGAAACTGTTTAAACGTAGTCAACCTCTGCGGCGTCACTGTGACCCATGTGAAGGAAATCCGAAAAAAAAAAAAAACAAGAATCCATGATGGAAGACAATAAATGAATTCACTATGCCGCCCCTGTGGGATACTCAACTCTGATTGGTCGAGAGATGCACTCGGCGGTGAGCTGTTCCGGAATAATGGACGCTGATCTGTTATGACCTGGTTTCACTCCGTCTACAGTTGCTCTTGCTAAAGATCTTGTGAAACTGATTAGAAACCCCTGACTTAATACCCACCCAGGCGAGGAAAAACCCACAGAACACCTTTTGGTCTCAAATGAGTTGTTATATCGATATTTATTTATTATAGAAGCATTTTCAGCTGCAAAACTAGTCGTCTAGCTTTTAGCCAGTTCAAGTATAAGCTGAATTGTCTATATATGCATGTTGATAATAGGCTGTTTCCTTGAGTTTCATTGCCAGATTTCTCCACTTCAGAAATCATGTTGTCATGTAGTATGGCTCAATGTTGAAGTATTGCTACTTGGGAGATAATCGGGACTTCCTACTTGGCCTTCATTCGTTGCGGGGAACAAATTGATTTTGGTCACATCAGTGGTAATCAAGGAACAGGCAACGCTTGAACATTCACACACTTCAATATTTTTCGTGTGATTCCAGACACATTCAAAAGCAGCGTTCCCAAGGATGCAGAGTGGCTCGGATCTCAGGGCAAAGCAGACACTCCGAGCTGAGGCGTTAGACACTAACAAAGAGGTGGCGGCACGGTGTAGAGGAGGTGAAGTAACCGATTCGGGTAGGGTTGAACAAGACAAAACAGAGAGTGGACAGTGGACGCGAGTGGGGAGGAGTGTGTGTGTGTGTGTGTGTGTGTGTGTGTGTGTGTGTGTGTGTGTGTGTGTGTGTGTGTGTGTGTGTGTGTGTGTGTGTGTGTGTGTGTGTGTGTGTGTGTGTGTGTTGGGGGTAGGAGGTGGGTGAGTGTAGACAGACGACAGCAAACCGGTAGCATTCCAATATTCACACGTGGCAACTCCAACTCTTACTCGTGGTGCTGCAATTTAGGAATTTTCTTTCCGTCTTAACTGTGTACGTCTTGTTGAAATGCTGAAGGACTAGAAGTGTTTTTTTTAATCTAGTCCTATAACACGTATTCACACAGATTTATGTTGAGGACAAATTTCAAGAACTGCTCGCATTTCAGCTTTTTCTGCATGCCCGCTACATCGGCATCCTCAGGAGACCTTTTTTTGTGCTACTGCGCCCATTGGAATGCTTCCGACGTGGGGGGGGGGGCGGGTTGATGGGGGTGTTATAGGGTGGGTGGAGTTGGGGTGACGCTGACAGAGGGTGGTCATACTCGTCCTGTGCTGGTGTGCCGGGGTCCGCCACGCTAGGGGTGTCTGCGGTCTCCTTGGCCAGGCCTTTCCCCGGCATATCAGGGGGAGCGGGGTTGGGCGCTTGGGAGCCAACCTTGGGGGTCTCGCTCAGGTCAACTAGGGGGCCCACATCAAGCTGGGCAGGGGTCGCGGCGGCCTCGGGGGCCTCTGCGGCCTCAGGGGCGGGACTGTTTTTGGGGGCCTCGAGCGAGTTCGTCGCCAGGGGGGCTGCGTCCGGAGCAGCGGGCCTGTTCGTCCGGTGTGGAGGAGGAGGAGGAGGTGGAGGGAGGGCGGGAGGGAGGGAGGACGGAGGGGCGTGGGGGGGAAGGGGAAGGGAGTAAGATGGACAGGAGGAACACGGCCAAAGAGGTGAAGAGAAGGAAAGAGAGAGAGAGAAAAAGAGATTCCGGGGAAAAAAAATAAAGGGAGTTGAGGGAAGGAGGGAGGGAGGGAGTGTTGGTCAAGGCAGAGCGAGCGCTAACGTGCAGTGTTAAAATAAAACTCTACAGAATCAAAAAACGTTACACAATCACACAGCCAGAAAACAACAGAACTAAATAAAGGAAGGTGATAGAAGTGTTAAGGGTTAAGGAGAGCAAACTAAAACCAAAGGAATGTGCCGGCATAGCTACAATTTCAATTCACAGCCACCTCTTTGTTCCTTTGTTTAATTTTCTCACCCCGGCAGTTAATTTAACTTGAGTGAAGTATTTTTGTCTAAATGGTTTGTAGGGCTTGTTTTTTTTTTTTTTGCCTTTTGTGGCATTGATTTTTTTTTGCACTGTGCATATATCCTGCGATATCCTTCGATGTCAGCACCGAAACCCGGCTTAGCAAATGTACTCACTCAGGCTCTGTCAACGGAGTGGTCTCGTTGGGCTCCTTCGGAGCTGCGCCCTCCTGGTTTGGGACACGCTCTTCCTCCGTCTTGACCTCCACGATGGGCTCCTTGGACTCATCCTTCCTGTTGGCAGAATGGAGCAGCAAGGCGGAGGGTCAAGAGACATATGCCACCCGGCAACAAACACCGTGAGGACTGTTCTCGTTGGCACGCTGGGCCTGGCACTTCAGGCCTGTTAGCACGGAAAGCTTCACCCATCTGCAGGCTTTCCCAGCCAAAACATATTGGCTTTAATATGAAAGCAAAACAGGATCACTTGACACATTGCCAGAAAATGTGGATATTCATAACTCTCACACTATTTGCAAGGGGGGCTTCTACGTGGAAAATAACACAGAAGGATGTGGTGGGGAAGCAGATGTATGAGAATAAAACCATAGAAATATTTAAAGCCTTGACATGTCTTGGAAATTTGAAGAAAAATTAGAAAAATATAAACGCTCATTTTCCATTTTCTTGACTCACGTGAATGCAGCCTTCCCCTCCTCGATGTCCTTGGCCCCTGCCTTGCCGCAGAAGTTGACGGCGATGCACATGAGGAGGCCGCACTTGTTGAGGAAGTAGCAGGTGACGTCCACCCCGACCAACAGCAGCAAGAAGACCACCATCAGGATGCCCACAATGGCCCCCGTGCCCAGGCCTGAGCCTCCCAAGTCTGCAGCAGCCAGAAGAGGAGAGGGAGGGAAGAGGAGAAGGGGGCGCAAAGAGACAGCGACAGGAGGAGGCACGAGGAGAACAGGTGGCAGAAGATGAGAGGAATGGAATTAAAATAAGAGGAGAGGAAATGAGAGAATGGGGAATGGAGGAGAGAGGATGGGGGTACAGACGGAGATATATAGAGAGACGGGGAGAGCGATTGAGAGAGGACAAGTCAAACAGGTAGTCAGAGAGAGAGAGAGAGAGAGAGAGAGAGAGAGATACAGTGATGGAAAAAGGAAAAGGCGAGAGTAAAGCTTTAATGACAATATCAGGATTTGGATTTTTGAGGCCTGAAATGTACGGTGAGATGTGGAGGGGAATGTTGGAATGCCAACGCACCAAGTGGAATCACTGGGAACTTCTCATTTCATCTGACATTTATTCACTCACTGGATCACCCACGACAACGTACGACAACACGCGTAACGCACTTCCAGTTAGTTAACGGGGGAAAGGTTTAGTCCAAAACATTCAGCAAAAACGAACATCGACATCAAAACTAAACCAAACCTAGGAACTGCCATGTCTAGTCTAGTCTTAACTGGGATTCACGGGAAACACCATTGATTTGGGGAGAACACAAACGACAAACAAATTCTCTACAGTGAAGGATTCCCTTCCCATAATCATTCATAACAGGGCTCATGACTTGCTCTGTCATTCTGCTCTCGGAACGTGTACAGTTCTCCCTCTAAATGGACAGTGTGGGAGAGCTTATCAAGAGCAATCTGGTTCAGCGGTCCCAACCGCTGCGGTGGCCTTTCAACAATTTGTACTACACAGCTGTTATGCAAATAGATGTATGAATAAATTCAGAAATGATTCGATGAGCCTTTTTATGAAAGCTATATGAGGGGCTGAAGTCAACAGCACCACGACTATTGGTAATCGACAATTGGAATAAAGCCACATTTACAAACCGTGTTATGTACTGTACTTCGGTCATGCATTTTACTGAAATGGAGCCTCTCGGTTTAGAAATAAATAGACCCATTAATGGGGTTGCTGCTTCTTGTATCTGTTCTGTCACTCAAATACCAAATGTGGCTAATGTGATGACTCAGAAAGAGAAGGTGGACACAGAAATACTGTTTCCATCCAACGACTCATCACGCTTCAGTTTTCCAATCAGCTGCTCCAAGGGGATAAATGGTTGATCGAACACAGTTTCTAATGGGTATTAAAGATTCAGCCTAAAATCAATAGTCTTGAAATGGAGCCAAAGCAAAACTTTTAGTTTCTATTTTTGTGTTTTGGGAAGACCAAAGCAACGAGCTACTTACCAATTTGGTGCGCTGCTTCTTTATAATGCTATAATGCACCCTAGACCCTAGGTTATATTAATAGGTAAGCTAATTTCACATCACGTATATCAGAGGAAAATAAGAAACCAATACTTGGAATGAAATCAGTCTAATCAACGCAAGCAGGCACTGGGGAATCTAATTTGAGTTCATGTATTATATGAATCGATATCTTTTGTTTATCTAAAGATTAGCAACTTCTCATTTGCACCTTTTTGTTTGCAAAATATCAATTACAGCAGCGGCAAACCTCATACTAAAATGGGAATGTTTTCGTGGCCTACATTTCTAGACCTAATAGGCAACAAAGCATGTTCACAGTGATTCATGATGATATATGAATATATTGGCCCAAGAGTCAATCCTAACAGCAATGAGGTATTTTGGCTTTTTGGCCGAACGTGCCACAGGGAGGGAGTTTGTCTGATCAGACCTGTAACTCGTGGTTGGGTCTGGGGTGGGGTCCGTGTGTTTGCTCCCCGGCCTGCCGCGCCCCTGCGTCCATCTGGTCACGCTTCGCCTATCTCTCCCAGTGCCAAAACTCATACTCAGTACATACGCCACACCTACGACCTAGAGCTTGTTGGATGGGTGGGGTGCGAGCTATGTGGGTGGGGATGCGGCGTGTGGCTGCCATCTTGCCTGTCACGCTTCTGCCCCAGCGTGCTTCTTGTCCTTCCTGAAATTTTAATCCCACTCATATTAGCTTAGAACACATACACTCGCACACCATTCCTATTCTGAACAACACTCCACCCAACCAGGGTCTGCGGGGCAGGAGGGGTGCTAGTGATTTGGGTTCGACTTGCCTGAAGGACTCGCACCCCCACACCCTGCAATTTTAACTGCAATTGCCAACAGCACACATTCAGGGTTTTCCAAGGTGGCTGATCGCTGGCAGGTCGCTGGGAGGGCGTGGTTGGCCGGGGGACAGTCGGGTGGGCCCTCTGCTGGCTGGGCTGGAGTCCTGGCGGCTTGCGCCTGGTGGCTTAAGGTGTGCTGTGACCTGACAGGGCTGCGGAGAGCGCCGCCGGGCACCTTCCAGGGCACCTGCTGTTGTTGTAGGTGTGGATTGGGGTACGGGGGGCGGCTGTCGGCCTTACCTGCTGCGCTGCTTCTCTGTGGCTAGTGCCTTGGGTGCCGAGGGTGGTGGAGAGCCCATATATCTGGTGGCCTGCTGCCGTCAGCAGGGGGAAGGTGGGCTAACATCCAGGTGCCCAGCGCTGAGCACACTCTATGTGGATGGGCGCTCGGCGCTTGCCGCTGGGTGGGGCATCTGGTAGGCTGCGGTGGGGCGGGCCTCGGCCCTTGCGCGGGACGTGGGTGGGCATGGGGGACCCGGTAGCTCGCCTGTGGGACGGGCGGTTGCGCCGGGGTGTCGGTCTGTAGGCGTGGGGCCTGGATCTGGGCCTGCGGTCCGTGTCTGGTGCCCGCGGCCTGGGTTCTGTGCCTGCGGCTGCGTCTTGTGCCTGCACTTGCGAGTGGGTTGTATGTGTGCTCCCCTGAAGTGCGGGGTCTCCTCGTGCTACCTAGGACTGGGTTATGTTGCTCGGGGCTGGGCGTGGGGGTTGCTCCGTGGGCCTCTGGCTTCTCTGGGGGCTCAGGGGTCTTCTGTGGCTGCAGGACGGGGTGCTCGGGGCTTTCCTGCAGCCATGGGGTGTCTACACAGCTGCGGAGCTCGGTGGGGGCTTCAGGGCCCTTTCCGCTGCTTGGAGGCGCCACGACATAATACCGACCTTATACACCAGAACCAATTGGGATAAGTCCTGTACACACACTGGTGGACACCTCACACACACACACAGACACAGACACACACAGACACACAGACACACACACACACACACACACACACACACACACACACACACACACACACACACACACATACAGGCGGTCCCATCACACACAGGCACACACCACCAACACCTGCTTTGAACGCACCCCAGCACCCTAACTATGACAGGAAGAGTTCATGTGCCCAATCGCTGTTCCAGTTTTCCTGGACCTGATTAACTCTGTTTTTCAATACATGTTGTCGTCCAATGTTTATGTTTCCGTGTAAATGTTGTTTGGTTCTATGTTTAATTGTCTCACCGTGGTGAATCTCCCCCTCTTGGAGTAGTGATCAGTTGTTTAGAGACCCAAACATGGTAAATAGTTTTCCAAAGAGGAGGGTTGGTGGTGGTTCTGTACAACAAAAAACTGTGCTCTTGTCATCCTACAGGAGTTATTGCAGCAGTTCTTGATGATTTAAGAATGAATAAAGAGTTGCATTGCAGGCTGAGAACTTGAACTCCACTCGCAGACTAACTCCTGTCCTAGATGCAGTAGGATACAAATACTCTGTGCTGTATGCCCAGCATGCTGACAGCACAGGTTAAAAAAAACTACAACTGTTGCGCTGATTAACATTGCCGAGATAAGTTCTTTATTCGTGCAATCTGTCCGTATCTTAGAGCCAAACTCACATTAGCTGTTGATGAAGCAGGTTTTGAATAAACTGACACTGACATTTTTTTTGACAAACTGTTACTATCGACCTATGCTTGCACTGAGATGTTGCCCATTACAATCATCACGTTATGAGGCCTTCCCCTCTATGCCTTTCGGGGAAATGATGTTGACTCATTACAGGAAGCGATATGAATGAATGGTGCTGGGATCCCAGACACAGGCAGCAGGAGGATTAACTGCGAGTCGCGGCGAGGGCGTTTTGTATTCACCACGCAGGTGAGGTAATTAATTCCGACACTAAATCTTTACATGAGATCCTTGGCGTGGCGCCTCGGGGATTCCGTGTCACACGCCGCGGTTTACAGCTAAATCCTCCTCGCCACGAGGCAGCGTGAGTTTTGGCTTTTCAGCGAGCCATAACTTTACCCGAGCTCCTTACTGTCAAGCCCACTCCGTATTTCATGTACATTTTACTCGCTTCTCCTCCAAAAGAAGTTGCTGTCTTCGGTGGTACAGTAACCTGCACATATACCCGAGGGCGGGCTCGTCTTCCCTTCGCCCCGTCACTCCATTTGCATTTTAACAGATGCCATAAATCATGGAGGGAGTTGCTTTTTTTTTTTGTTTCTCTTCCAACGCCAAAGGGCGCTCTTAGCGAGTGCTTTCTCAGAACGAGAAATTGGAGCGTCAGTGTATTTCAAGATATTTATTTATTATATATATATAGTTTTTAAGGCCCGCCAGGTGCCGTCTACAAATCTACACTGCAATTTGATAAACTTTTCATCGCTGGTGTGATGGAGACATCAAGTGACTGAAAATACCATAAAGAGGAGGCTGGGAATACACGGCGTATCCATGGTTACTTTACAACACATGATATTATAAGTTAAAGTTACTGAACAACGTCTGACACAGGCCATAGGATTGCATGTTGTATTATTCTTTATCCAGCATGTGAACATGGAAAAAAAAACAACTCTATTGTAGCTGGAGTAAACAGACCTTTACACCGAGAAGTCCTCCCTTGACCTGCATCCACACTGACCTTCTCCTTCAAACCTCCCAATGCCTCTTTGTTTGACACGGGAGAGTTGGAGGTCGACTGAGAATACAGGCTGTCAAGCGTGCTGTTCGCATTTTGATGTTTTAAGTCGTCTTTTTGAAGCTAGGAGAGCAAGGGTTGTGATCGCCGAAAATGACACGTATGGCTACGGTTGGAATTGCAGGTACTCCTCACTTAACGACCGAGTTCTGTTCCTAGGACCAGGTCATTAAGCGAATTGATTGATCAGCGAGGACCTGTGTTATTTCACGGTAAGGGGGCGTGGCCATTGCGAACGCTAGTGTAGACTGAGACTGTTATGAGATGACGTGTACAGTATATAGTGTATATAATTTATATGACGCCGAGACGCTGTGGTATTGTACAATACAGACTGCTCAGAGAGCTGGTCGTAAGTCCAAACGGTCGTTAAACAGGTAGGTCGTTAAGTGGGTTTCAATTTTGAAAAACGGCCTTTACTGTTGTGTCTCTGCAGTGCATTTTCGGTTTCATTTTGCTTTCCATGCCTGTTTTGCCTCATTTGTTTGGCTCATAAGAAAATAGCATAACCTGACTCACTTACTTTGTCAACTGAACCCGATTTTTTTAGATAAAACTTTTTTCTGACAACTGCAAGAAAGTATGTGACGGCGGCTGCAAAGCACCAAAAATATCGCTACCATGAAATGTGTATTGCATTTATATATATATATTTTCTAGCTTTTTTATTAGGTTTCCCCAACTGTGAGAGGCCTAAACCTTATAATAAAGTATCAGAAAATCAGCAGACTTCGCACCATTCTGTCCGGCTGATAGGAGACATACAGGCATATGATAATAATCATTCACTTCTCTCAAAGAAAAAGAAACACAATTTATTTATACTGACAATGGTTACATGGAAATACACGCATATGTACTTACAAAAACGAATGTCTCAAAAGAATATAGTCAATTCACGTTATTGAAAATGAGACTTTTTTTCCCAGCTACAGCTACAGCGTTAATTTCTATCGTTGTTTTGTTGTCAGGTAAAAAGAGAGCTTGGACCATCAAAATAACAGCTTATATTGAGAATTTGTTTATTTTTCCCGAAGATACTGTTTAAAAGATTATGTACACTTTGTCACAAAACATTTGTTTTTGTCGTTGTTTTTCTTTTAATCCACCTCCTTCTCCCCTAAACCGACGAGGCGCGGTTACGACCTTCATTGTGTACAGCAGGACTATTCAACATTTCAAGCTTCTGTCAAAAAACAAAAAAACACAAACAAAAGCAAACAAACAAAGCAAAAAATAAAATAAAACTAGGCACAGCGTTTGTTTTTTGTCGTTTTGCTTTAACAGTTCACACGTCACCCCATTAACAGGTTTGCAACGCGACACGAACTTGGGAGAGGCCGGTGAAAGTGACAAGCAAAAGTCCTCTCGCCGACAAGCTGTTTTCAATCGGGAGTAACACATTACAAATTATTAGATGGCGTATGTTGTTCATATTCACCACCCGTCCCCAATCGACGCGTTGCGAATGTGTTATTATGTGTTATTACCCAACACCTCGTCTAGAGCACGCACAGTCACAGCGAAAGGACCACAACCCAAGACTGTCGTTCCAGACGTATTCCGACACGATTGTTGAGCGAGATGAAAAAAGGAACGAGAAGCAGAAGATCACAGAGCAAAAAAAAACAAAAAAAAAAACAACAAAAAGACGAATCAACCAGTGAAGGTGTGAATAAAACCGAGCACCCTGTAATAACATCGTGAAACGGATGTATCGACTGTTGTATTTTTCAACTTTTGCTTTTTTTTTTTTTTTTTTTTTTCTCTAATTCTTTCTCGCGTGTGGCTGCACAAAAGGTCAAGAAGGCATAGAAAGCAAAAAGGAGCCCCCACACCACCCACCCCGACTCCCTTCCCTTTTCTCTCTCTCTCTCTCTCTCTCTCTCTCTCTCTCTCTCTCTCTCTCTCTCTCTCTCTCTCTCTCTCTCTCTCTCTCTCTCTCAGTCTACGAGAGCCAGAATGCGGTCATCACCGACAGCGCCACGGACGTCAGGCTGCACGCCATCGCCGAGCAGCCGAGGGTGGCTGGGGTGACCCCGCGCAGAGGCAGAAACGCGTCGACGGGTTGTCGTGAAGTTGGAACAATTCAGCGGGAAAACAGTGTCACACCGACGAAAACGAACGACACCCAATGAAAGTCACGAAAGCACAGAAGAGGGGAAGAGGACGTTTTCGTGCATGACAATGTCATGATCAAGAGGTGCCCGAGAAGATCACATCACACACGGGGGGGGGGAGAAAGAAAGAGGGGGGGGACAAAGAGGGGCAGGTGGTTGGGTTGACAAATGGTGTGATAGAGAGAGAGAGAGAGAGAGAGAGAGAGAGAGAGAGAGAGAGAAATAGGTCAGAATACAGAAAAAAAGTGAATTAAGTGAAATTCAAACGGGGGAAATTTAGAGTTAGAGGCTCAGAGTTAAAGATGTCGTAGTAGCGTGTTAGTAGCGTCACAGCAAGCGATGCACACATGGGGGATGGGGGGGGGGGGGGGGGGGCGGGGTCATGACAGGCATGTATTTGGAGGCCGGGGAGGAGTATATCAGGGGAGGGGGTTTGGGAGAACAATGACGAAGATGGGACGTGAAGAGTCAGACACGAGCGCACAGTTTGGATGTTTGCTTGTATCAGTCGTGGTCCAGGTCAGCCACAGCACTTGAGTGTCTTTTTTCCCCCAAAAAAGCCTGGATGTGTCCTCAGACTTGTCCATCCAAAGCAGGAAGCTTTGAAAGGTCAGGGGGCTGCCGTGAGCGAATGGGCGATCAAATCAGTTTTGCCCCGGGGGAGTGACCTGGGTGGGACCGGGGATGACTTCAGGGATTCATCAGTCATTTGTGTGATTTTCTCTGTGGTTTTAGCTGCTCTTTCCCGGTTTGTCTTGTGTTTCAGCCATGTAGGTCAATAGGCTAGTGGTTTCTGTGGACCACCCCTTGGGGGCGCCACTGGATCAACCATTATTAAAACCGCTAACGTTTACCTTTGAAAAAACCAAACAAAAAACATAATCGTCAGGATTAGCTGGGGAGATCTGAATGGGCAGATTTCGCAACACCTGGGAACGTGGCTGTCTGTCCTAGAGAGCCGTATACATTTCAACTGGGTAATTTGACTTGGTAATTTAACTTTTTGTTCTCAAGCGCAATCCTGATTCACCTTGATAATTAGAGGATGAATTTTATTTAATTATTTTTTTTCATACAGCTGAACACTATTAACCGTGACACACCTTTATGTGCACTCGCCCTTCTGAAGTTAAAAAATAAAAGAGAATGCTTTGTCCTTTTCGGGACGATGCAGTTGCAAGAGGCCACTTCTACAGGGAAAAAAAACGAAATCAAATAAACTCTGACAAAACTCAACAAAACTGGAATAACTGAAATACACGCAAATCACTTTGTTAAATGTATTTAAGGTTTGTCTTTTCGGTAGTTCTGTAGACACTGTATTTTTATGGATGCAATTATCAAAATGATATATACATATATATGCAGAGTGGATATATACAGTACATAAACATGTACATGTATATATTCTATATACTGAATATACTGTATATCTACCTTGTATCGTGATGATGCACCTTATGTTATGTACATTATCCATTAACCTGCAGTGCTAAAATGTATACAATGGTACAGTGTTGCCGTTTCCTCCTACTTTATTAAAAACAGCTGAGGGTCTGATGATCACAGCTTAAGCGCAGTATGCGGTGGCTAAGAATACACCTCTAGACATCTTTTCCAAACGCCTGCCTTTTCCTTGTAGTTAAAAATAAAAGCAGTGCCGTGGTGGACGCTGTGACTTTGACAATGCACCTCAGTCATTATGAAAGCAAAAACGAGGGAATGAAAGACAATTTGATGGGAGCTTGTGTGCGCTCGCTCGGGGTGCTATTTTCGAGCGTTTCCAAACCTCCCACTTGCGTGTATGGCGGCTACCCACAGGGGCAGCTGTGGCGGTGGGTATCGTGTGATGTGCAGCATTTGTTCTGTTTCACCAGCCATGCACGGGTGCAAAAGCTCTGTTGTGAAGTATTAACCGAAATGACATTTTTTAACACCGCCATGCAGGGATCTTTGGAGGACCGCACCCCCACCAACACACAATGACACACGTGTTCAGGTTTAAAATGAATAGAAAATAAAATAAAAAATGCATGGGAGAAAAGGTGAGTGGTTACATAAAAAAAGTTTAAAACACTATTAATTAAATTGAATAAAACTTGTGGAAACTCGACGGAGAGCAGCACGCAATGAAAAAGAAAAATGGAAACATGATGAAGTTTCACAGACGAGCGAAATAGGGATTAGTAGATGGGGACGTGTGTCTTGTTGTTCGGGTTAGGGAGGCAGCCCAAGTTAACAGAAATAAATCAATCAGTCAAGCAATCAAGCAATCATTCAAGCCCCTGCAAACCTCTTTATTTACACCAAACAGCAGCAGAGTGCAGGTAAGCTGTCGCCAGCGCTATAATACTAGGGTGCTTGGTTTGGAATGGACCCTGTCCCATCGACCCCCGCCCCCCACACACACACACGCCCCCATCCCCAACTCCACTCCCCCGTCCTCCCAACCAGAACTCAAATCCCACTCAGTTGTAAACAACAGCTATGCATATGCTATGGTGTTTACTCACATTATGGCATATAAATGTAAAAATCAATGCGTTGCGGCCCCCATTGCCCAGTAAATGACCAACATAGCTGGGGGGGGGGGGGCTCGTTCAGGTGACTGGTGGGGGTTCTACTGTATGAATAGAGATAATTTTACCAGAGACTAGGGCACTTCGTTGTGGCTGAAGGAAATCGTGCCTAGCTTGCGGAGCTAGTTCTGTCAGACAACTCGACAGAGCCACGTGCTTCTACACCCTCATGGGCCGGCCTACAGTATCATGGGCTGTCCTACCTGCTTTGCTTCCTGTTTGTTTGCTGCACTCCCTCCACCTCCCTACATCCACCTGTTGGGCCATACTCTTCCTATCCAGTGGGGGATTCGAGCTCCTCACTATTTCTAGCTCACTAAGTGCCTATGTTTGCTGTACACCTCACCGGACGTGATGAGCAGTAGAGCCCAGACGCCCTACTCAAAGGATGCAAAATTTATAGGGATCATTTGAAAAGTAAATCTAAGAGTTGTCTGTCAGAAATAGACATGGTTTTCCTGAACCATTAGGTCATCACCTGATTCAATTCAAAATTTGGGGAAGGTGGCTGAGGAAAAAAAAAACGCCAAATATACCTCTACTTTGAAATATCGCCTGCCTTCTACAATTAATACAGTAGGATCCCGAAACACAACTAACCCCCTTTATGACGGCAGCAGCCTTTTTCTCTGCATTTTGGTTGGTGTTTGGTGTTGGGTTTGCCGGTGTTAGGGGGTCGAGGGTTGGATGGGAGGGGTGGGTTAGGTAGGAATGGGGAAGTCGACGGAATAGAACTTACCTGGGACGGTGGTGGGTTGCGTGGCTGTCCTCACGGAGACTATGCCGGGCTTGGACTTGCCCTGCTGGTTCTCAGCCACCACATACACCTCGTACTCCGTGTTCCAGTCCAGGCCCTGGAGCATCACGTGTTCACTGTTCTGGGGCAGGGAGATCTCAGGCTTCCAGTCTGAGACGTGCTTCTAGAAAACGGAAAAGGGATGGAAAGAAATTCCCGTCGTGAACTGGATGGGTTGATGCAGATTATTTTGACGTATCTATGTAGTATGGTCAAGACACGCGGGCACTTTTCCCCATTGTGGCACTAAAAAACGCTTGAGCGGAACGCTTTTTGATTTTCAATGAAACTAGGCTGCTTCTTAGCATGCCACCTGATGTAAATACAAAACAGGTTTCAACAAATTCGCTTCTGTTTGCCTGTGTATCAAGGGTGACCATTTTGACCCTGACAATGACCTATTCTATTAATATGGATTATTCAATCACTGAAGCAAGTACTTGCATGTACCGTCGGGCTTGGGATTTCGACATCCAATGGAAAAATCATTCAACCGTCCCTGTGAAGCTGTAGAATTCTCACCCCAGTCTAGAGTGTCATTATAATAATATTTTTTTCCAGTATATTCTATTAATTACTAAACTCCAAAGGCCATAATTACTTCCCGCTACTCCTGGTTCACAGAGCATTATTATTTTTGATCTATGATTTATGCATCTCACATTTCACCCACTGCCAACAACGATTTATTTTGTTGTTGTTTGGTCTTTTTTTAAGCTCAATCCTAGAAACGCTGACTGAAGCTAAAAATGTACTTTGCGGTTTCGCTTTCTCTGCCTCGTCCTCCTTGCTTGCAATTTGGTTGTTGGAGACGCCATTGAGCTGTTCAGTCGCATTGAGTTGTGTCTATCTGGCTGAACGGGTCCATCCCAGCATGCATCGCAAAACATCGAGACTGCTCAAAAGGTGGGTTTCCAGGCGCAGAAAGTGAAAGTACTCCCCTGCATTTAACACAACCCGGAGGTCCAATTAACGAGTTGGAACATCAACTGTGTCAGGGCATGGGGATGGAGCGGTCACATAGCAGGAGCTTTTTTTTTTTTTTTTTTACCGGCTACGAAGAGCGATGGTTCCAAGTTACGTCCTTGTCCCTCGCAATACTCACAGGCTTGTATCTGACCAGGTAGTGCTTAATGGGTGAGCCGCCGTCGTCTTGCTTGACCCAGTGGACCTTGAGGGAGTTACCCTTGTTCTGCACCTTGGCCTCCAGCTTGGGGGCACTGGGTTCCCCTGCAGCGTGGGATAGAGCAGGAAAATGAAGTTTAATGATTGCAGCACTCAACGAGAGGGCCTGCCTTTTAAGAAACACTATGCCAGCGCAACGTATTTATCTCCTTTTTTTTCCATATTAAGATCGCGATCGACCCCTTGATGTCTCACGGTCCAGGGGTGTCATCGGGGTGGTCATTCTCCATGAAGAACCCCTCGTAAAGTGGCCCCGGCCCTCTGGAGTAATGAAAAAGGAGGCTAGATAATGTGGCCCACGCGCCTTGATTGGACGTGTTACTCCATTACTTCTAATATCGTGAATAAAGTCTGGTGCGGAGGAAGGTCAATGCCCTGCGGCCTGTGTGTCTGGGTGTGTGAGGGTGTTTGCGTGTAATCATGGCACTTGAATACCCTTGTCTTTGATGCTCAGGAAACTGTTAAGGCGGAGAATGGAAGGCCAAAACTCATTAATCGTGTATATTGTTTCCACACACTTGCCATTAATACTAAATAGTGCTGTACTAATAGTCTAATGGTCAAAATGCGGGCATGGTATGAACTTAAGCTCAACCCTCTTGGCTATTTTTCCAAGTTTACCTACTCAGAACTTAAGCAAAACCTTTAATTTTTATTCCAGTGTTTGAAATCAATGCACTTATTCTTTCACTGTGGAGCAGCTGGTCTCAATGACAATTTGAACTGGCCATCAAATTTCCCAGAGCCACCGCTGAAGTTTCTTCCTTTATCGAAGTTGTACTTATATAAAAATAGCAGTAGGGGTTTGTTTTTAACAGCAGAAAAAATAAACTGATATACAGTAGAACCTTCTTCATCCAACCGCAAGACTGGAATATTTACATAAAAGATGAATGAATATACATGTCGACTGTTCCTAAATCGATCCTAAATCGATCCAAACCGTGACGATCCATTACTGTATTGTCACGGTTTGATCTATAAATATAAAAATCGACAGATTATATGTTGTCAGAAGCAAATATCGGAACATCCAATAATACTTTCATCTGTAACTTCAGTCGCATTGACTTGGGAGTCATAAAGTATTCAATGAATATTTTTAGTATTTTAGAATTATTTTTTTGCGCTTTGCAGCCCCCAGGGACGGGGGGGGGCAAGAAGAGTTTGAAGGAGTGAGGTCTGGATAATCGGGTTCTACTGTATGTTTTGGAAAATCAGTCATGCAGCATTACTTTTGTTGGCAGTACTAAACTTGATTTATTCCTTCATTTTTTCATCGTTTAAGCATTGTGTAAACATGCCTCACACTCTTCATGCATGAAGACCCCTTATCCAATATTCATTTTGGGGATCTTTTTTCTTCCTAGTTAGACACTCTGTATTACCTTTCTGTCACGATTACATCAAATTCAGTGTACGCTGGTATTAAAAAAATAAAAATAAAAAAAAATAAAAACGAAACAGGGGCAAGGCACTTTTTTTTTTTTTTTTATCGTAGGGAGATTTTATCTCGTTTTGATCTCCTAAAGGCACATTCCACGAGAAGAAAGCATTTGCAGATGCTGGAAGTGGAAGAAAGGAGAGAGGTTAGTAATAAGCGCTGCAACAGGACAGTGGTTTGGAGATAAGAGCGATATGCGGCAGGATTCGTTTTTTTGTTTTTCCCTCATGATGGTCACGCGTCGTTAGGAAGTGTTTTAGGTGATCGCTAAAACGGAGAGAATGTGGTTAGGCACAACACGCGCTCTGGTTTCAACAACGCTCTGTTATTCAATATGCCATGACTTGGACGGAAAGATTTCTTGAATTTCATCTGACGCAACAATAAGTGTCAAGATTTAAAGGCAACCTCCAGTCGTGTTTGTATATTTATTTTTTATTTTCTGTGCGTCTTTGAGCTCTTTTATGTTTTTTTTTCCCCTATGTATATCCCATCTGCATTTTATCCATTCCACACTCACTTCCAAACGTTTTTCCTTTTTTTTTTGGACAAATAACCATGAGGTTCCCAATTTCAAGCCCTCGTTAAAAGCAATACTTGGCACTGTATGGTTATCCCAGGCTGGCACACTTGCTCACCGCAAAATAAAAACATTCCTTCACACTCGTTCCGCTTCTTTGCAACTGAGCGATTACAGCGTTTTGACAACGAGTCGGATATCTATATAGAAAATTCCTCCGCCTCAAAAGTTAGTTTTGC
The DNA here is from genome assembly GCF_960531495.2 of Zeus faber. Taxonomy (NCBI): domain Eukaryota; kingdom Metazoa; phylum Chordata; class Actinopteri; order Zeiformes; family Zeidae; genus Zeus; species Zeus faber. Next base: position 9,526,793 of record NC_137200.1, read on the forward strand.
GTTCAGCGATCGGCATGTTCACCACCGCTCGGGGAAGATTCGGCTTCACTTATCAAACCAGTGGCCGTGATGTTGCTAATCTGCGTCTTTAAATGACAATTTGAATTGACGGGAGGTGGCCTTTAAACCATAAACACTTCAAATGATTTGCCTCTAGTTGGAGACGTGAGATTTTTACCAGCCTATTGGCGGTCTGAATAGAGCTAAGCTTTTACACTGGTGCGCAATGTTAAATCTCTATCATTATGTTGACAAATTCACCGAATATCAAATGTTGTACGATTGTCACACCAGATGAATTTCAAGGTCTCTGCGTGTTAAATCGGATGTCAAGTCTGTATCGCAACATGTGAATAACAAGTGAGGCACTGGATGGTCGGGGCACGGACAGGACAGACATGCAGACAGGCCAGACCCAGGACGGAGAGTTGTCGCTGAGGTAGAGGAGGTTGGATGTGAAGTCCCATGCAGTTACAGGGGGTCAACGGGTCTGTTAGTTCCATGGCCGTACAGTAAAATGTTCATTCGAGAGGGGGTGTGAAAGGGAGTAGTTCCATACGTGAGTAGACACAGACAGACAAAAAAACCCAAAAACATACGTGCGTGCGATGCAGTTTACAAAACGTGGCACTCACAACCTGCCTGGGGGATGCTTGAAAATAATTCACAAAAGTTCTAGACGGATTAAGACGTCAACCATTCTTGAGTCACCGACTTCCAATTAAATCTTCGTGGTTTAATATTTCCTGTATCAAGGGGCGAGGTGGGAAACAGTGCTGAATCATTTCTTTGTGCTTAAAGGATAGGTTTATTTCCTTTTTGCCCCATTACACTGCGTTTAAGCACCGTGAGAAGCTCCAGCAGAGTGTTGAGTTTCTCAGTAGTAAAGCATGTAGTGATGTTGTGCTATGGAATCTAACATTTTAATAAAGTCTGGGTTGGAAAACAGTGAAGCTATCCTTTAAGATGGAGCAATGTATTCCACAAGTGAAATGGCTATGGGGAAAGCAATTCTCAAATGAATAAGTGCAGGCTGATAAAAATAAATAAATAATAAAATCATAAAAGAAAGTGAATTGAAACAAAAAAAGGAGCTCAGATGTTAATGACCTATCTATGGCTATGAGTCTAAACTGTTTCTAGATGGTGTTGATCTTAGGATCTTAAACTGAGCAAAGAATAAATAAGTTACCTTCTGTTCACCAGCGAAGACGACATCATCAGCACCATGCAAGAGACACGTGACAAAGTCACATGATACGCACGCACATGATTGGATGAAAGGAAAGTGGAATCGGGTGGGAAGGGAGGTTGGTCGGAGGGGAGGGTCACATGAAAAACATTAAAAAAACATATTTGAAATGATGCAATCGTGGGTAATCAACAAAAAACAGAATGTTAAAGACAAAATGAAACAAATTAATACAAAACAGGAACACAAACAGCAAAAATAAACATATGAATTGATAAATGTATATATATATATTTTTTTTTTTCTTTTAACATTGAAAATGTCTGGCGAATTAAGCTTTCTTATGCTAATTCTCTTTACAGAAATTCCCCTGTCCTCACCCCGACAAATTCCTCGAATATGAAAATGAAAATGTACTTGGCAGAATAAACTCATTCCAATTCGGATGTATGAAGCATTTGCAGACACTTTTGGTACAGTAGGTTTTGAAAAGGATTGAAATTTGACTCCTCCTTCAAGACTTGTGGCAGAACTACAGTATGTGCCCTGAATTGCTTCATATACCTCCGGCGAATTAAAACAGTTTTTCCTCTGACTGGTTTTCAATGGAAAATTATATATTTTAAACAACCTACATCTTAGCTGCCCAATCCTGGATTCAACAAGTTCATTGAGCCGTAGCTCCAAGTCACATTTCACTCAAGACAAACTCTATTTTATCAAGATTCTATACTTGTATATGTATATATACATACATATATATTCCTTTGAGGACCCCCTGATATTACTTTGAGGACCCTCAGGGGGCCACGGACCCCAGTTTGGGAACCCCTGATCCAACGAGCTCTTAAATGCAAAAATAATGTGGAGTTCTCAGGAGTTTCAGCTCAGGAGAACAAGATCCGTTGAGTGCCTGAGAATTTATGTAGAAATTCTATATTTGTGAAATCCTGGATTGGGTCTAAACAATATGGTGTAACTAATTTTCAAGCTACATTTAGCAAGGGAAAATAGATCTAATAATTAAAAAATAAATTAGAACAGAGGAAATCTGCATAATTGGCGATGCCATCCATGACTGAGCATGTAACACAGCAGAACAACAGTACGACGACACAAAGCGTTAGGGGAAAACAAAAGGTTTGGGATTTAAAACATTTGGGTTAAACACATTTGCAGATATGTACAATATCAAAGCGAGAACACATATAGTAGTTGCAATCCAATCTAAAATATGAGATAAATATAAAAAAAAAACCAAAAAAACCTTGTAGAACACCCTTCTCAAATATTCCAACCCACACAAAACAATGTGACCATACTTACGCCAGCACGGAAGATCATGTACCTTTGTTTTTATGCACTGTTCTCTTGCATTTTGGGTCAAACACAAAAAAATGAAAGCAGTCCGGAATTAAATCTGTGTTAGTCAAGACACGTGAAGGGACACGACGCAACCGTTTCTACGGCGATGGCTCAGACTGCAGGTGAAAACCGTCTTCATCAGATGACCTTTTTCTTTTTCCTTTTTAAAGATCTTTTTACTCCTAATTGTTAGGAGGTGGGCGGTAACTAGTGACCTGTTCTCCAGTAATCAACATACAAATATATTGGGTAATTAGGTCAAGTAAATATAATTTTCATATTAAAGCCTAAAGTAAAGAGAGTCTGATTGAAAACTCTGGGCTTAAAATGAAGTGAATAAGTCACGTATATAAAATAATGCCATTATTAACATTAAAGGGGACCTATCATGCTTTTCCTTATTTTCTGTGTTATATAATGCGCCAACGTGGGATGTCCAAATTAGATGTGGCCAACGTGCCAAATAATGATGTAAACTAATGACAAAGTAATCGCTGTGAGCAAAACGCTCGGGCTTCCGACCGCGTCAGCTGGTCACGGATTTCCTTATATCATTCCTTATATTATATATATCATGTCATATATTATGTCATCTGCTCCATCCCATCCGCTGTGGGTTTCTCCAAACAGAACCAATAAAAAGAGTGTGTGCTTTATTGAAGATGTATTTATTTATTTTAAAGTCCCAGAGTCCCTTGCATCCTGGTGCGGTGTCCCCCACAAGCTTGTAGCACAACCACGAAAGTCGGAACTAACTTTTAAATGAGGCCTTGCCGATCGATTATGAATGAAAATTCCGCAACTGGATTGCTTAATTATCGCATCAAATTTGTACAGAAATAGATTTTAGTAGACTGATAAGGTGAAATCAGTGAAGAGTAAATACCACGAAACCCGGAAGCCATGTTCAAACGCCAGTGATCCGACTGTCGGATGCGTTTTCGGGTTCAGTGTGAAGTGAGCTTCACAGTTATTTTACTTGGAGTTGAGGTTTTGAGTACTTTTCCCACCTCTGGTGAAAACAGATTTTCAAATAAACTGATGAAGTTCTGTAGTCTGAGCGCAGTCTATGTCAGTACTACGGGGAGAGTGAGACACGACAAATCCACACGCAGGGAAGAGGATGTCTAATCATGAGCCTTGCACAAAATATTCCGGCATTTTGTCACATTCTCAGAGCCCGGTCTGTACACAACAAAACATGATCAATCACCGGAATTATGACTTTCATGATTATTTTTGTGCATAACTATCATTCCATTCATGTATCAAATAACTCGCGTCACTGATCCGTCTCAAATGGTCGTCGGCATAAATAGCTTTGATGTGTGTGACTGAAGCAAATTCATTTGCCATTTTTTTCCCCCTAAATTAAGTCGCCTCGTTGCCTCCTGTGAGCAGATAGAACCCAACCTTTCTCTTCAAATGAACTAAAACTTCAAATTAATTACAATTTAAGTTTGCATGATTAAATAACGGGCAACGATTCCAAAGAAACCCGAACAAATTAAAGACATATGCTGCGGGGAAAACCGCAGTCCATAAGCAGGAGGACTCTCTACGTCATTACTCCGTCTCTTTCATAAAAAAGTTAGTGCAAAACTTTTTCATTTATTGTAGTTAACATCAAAACTCAAAGAAAAAAAAAGGAGCTACTCGGCCTGTGGAGATCGCCCGTGATTCGTTCTCGCTAAATGGATGGAGTTGGTGTTTTTTTTGGAGTAAAAACAGGAGTAAATTAACCACGTGGGATGGAAGACACACAGAGGGATCTGTGACGGAGGGAAAGTAGTAAGCGGTGCCAAGATACTACGGGTGAAGTGAGAGGGCTGGATTTACAGTTATTAGCCAGGGTGGAGGGGGTGTGTGAGTTGCTACCTTGTTTTTTGTAAAGCCACAAGGCATGCATCCTGCATGTACCCATAGTCCCACCTTCCCCAAATCCACTCCAAATTAAAACGCACAATGACCAGAGTGGGTGGGTGGAGAGCGTGAAGCGCTGGCTCTTTAGTTTATTTATGAGGATGCGATGCACTGTGCGGCATCTATTTTTCATAGTCTTCAGACGGTCCGTCAGCGAGAAATAGACTGGTTTTATGCCAGTACGGATTATCCGCCCCTTCTTCTGACAGAACAGAAATAGAGGTTTTGCGGCTCAAAAGAGTGTGATCCGTGTCGGGTCTCTAGGACAGTGCCCGGCAAGAAAGGACAGCAGCTACCTAGCTGGGAGGCATAGCAGGTGAGAGAGGGAGGGGCCGAGGGTCAGCCGGCATACTCACTAAGGGCCACGCTCTTTGGAGGGATGGGGGACGAGGTCTCTGGTGAAACTGAAAGATGGTGGAAACACAGTCAACTTGAGTCGCACCTCACTCCCTCCTGCCTCAAAACACCAAAAACAGCAGCGGCTCGTCCGCGGCTTTAACGTACTGTATCTACAGTATATACCTGCGTATATACTGTATATCCTTGGGATACATGACATCCCTCTGGTAGAGCACACCGAGCCACCTACCACCCAGACCCTGTCCCATCTTAACGCCGTGCCGCACGGGGTTCGCACGGTGAAAAAAAAAATAGGTTTTGATAACTAGAAGGGTAGCGCGCACGCCTTGCAGGTTACAACTGACAACTTCTGACGAGAGTTGAGTCTGGGTATGAATCCGCTCCTCTCTGGTCGAATGGGCCAATAAAACCGGAGCCATTTGAGGGAAAAAAAAGACAAAACTTTGTATGTTGATGATACCGCACATGGAGACCTGTATCTGATCCGAAAAAGTAAAATGAATCCACATATTAAATAAATAAAGGATTAAATATATGAATATATAAATAAATTTGAAAAGTAATCAGATACCACGTTTAATTTTTTGTGTGATTTTCCCCACTGATTGTACTGAAAACTAATGCGGCAGGTGGGGGGTAAAAAAATAAAAAAAATAAAATTACAGTCAGGTCTTATCACAGTGGTAGTGTGAATAGACTGTAGTGCACAATTTCTATAGAACGATAAAAGTATTCCACACATAAATAACCAATACAAAAACAGACAGAACGCATATATATATATATATATATATATATATATATCTCATACAACCCTGATAATAAACCTGGGATTATGCACACACTCAGCAAAAAAGGTGGATTAATGTTAAGTGACGGGTGGATGTTTACGTGTTTATAGTCAAGGAAATTGCTTGTGAGACGACTGCAGCTACGCTTATATAAAATATGATGAATTCAGCCGCGTCAACTTTCATTCCCCCGCCCCCCGTGGTTGTGTAACTAATGTCGAGGAAACGGAATGCAGCTTCGCACTACCTCAGCGATTCGCAGCTCGTCAGCGCGTACGCTGCCGTCACATTTCCCATGTCTCACAGAGACGGAGTAGCACAAAAATACGTTGTTTTTTTTGTCCTGTTTAAGCCACCAGCAACGTGATTAAAGAGTGACGGATGATACATAATCCGTGATACATAATTCAGAAGATCAGAGGTAGTGTTTCTATCTTTGCAAGAAATTTAACTTTTTCTGATGTTTTTTTAATTTATTTATATATTGATAAGGATGATAACATTATTATAAAAAAATAATGAAAAAATGATCTTATAATAATACAATGCAATGATTTTACAGATTTTCACAACCTAACTTCTTGTAGTGTGTCATAGAAACACACTCGTGAAGACCACATTACAGTAAGTGTTAATACAGGCACTCATAGTAACATTTTGCCTACATCCATAACGCTTGACAATTGAAAAAGTAAAAATCATCAGTAATAGTGCAGCTGTATATTAAATAATCCCATGGGACACCACTATCCTGTTAACCACTAAAACCTTCACAAAACATCAAACCATAGATTTGTGCTTATTATTATGGCCGAGTAAAGCTGCCTTCACACATGCACTGCAACCCTGAAATTATCCGGACATTACCCAGAGGAGCTGTATGTGTGAACGCAAATGTCCTAATCATTTGGACCGGAGATTACCCAGACTTTACCCAGTCAGCACCCGAGTACAAAGTCTACGTAATGTCCCGTTGAGCGATATGTGTAAACAGAGCAGGTAACTGTCCGCAGAATTCACAGCTTCGTACTTCTTTCTGCTTTCCTTTATATTCCTTTCAACTCTTTCATTTATATTGCAGATATGTCCAAATACATGGAGTAACAACCAAAAAAGTCACAATTACTGTTAAGTCGGCAGCCTCGTCCGCCATCTTTAGGTGTGCTGTAAAATTCTGTCGCGCTATGCGTCATATGTCATGCGTCACGTCCTGCCTCCTGCACACTCTACCCAGACTCCGCCCCTCTTGTAAACCAACCAGAGTATTTCCAGGTGGTGTAAACGCATCTGACACGGACAATCTCCTGTTGTGTGCTACATGTGTGAAAGAGCAACTCCGGACAATGTCCGGTTCTGATGATCCGGATATTGTCCGGAGTTCATGTGTGAAAGCAACTTACTGTAATAGCGAGTGATGCAAGACGAACGACCGCGAACGATTCGTTTGTCGCGAAGAAATCATTTCAATGACTTGGGAGTTGCTTCGCCATTGGAACGGGCGAGCGAGTTAATCTTTGACTTTCAAACTGAAAATAATTACAGAGGACTAAATTCCAAGGCAACTGAATCGAACTAATCAAGAGTCGGAAAATTGACTTTGGAAAATGGCTACGAAAGAGTCGGACCTTCACTACTAATCACTACTAATGGTTCTCCCTTTGAAACTAGTGGTTGAAAGGCACTGAACGAGTGAACTGCAACTGCCCACCAGCTAATAGGAGTGGAGTCTGGGCGGATGAAGGAGGTTTTGACCAAAATGCACAACATTGAAGAAGCAAAGGTAACGCTGGGGAGCTAATGGGAGTTTGCACTCTACATGGACACGGGCACAGCCACTTCAGAACCCTGGGCTAGAGTCGACAACACGGGCCAAACAAACCTGAATCTCCATTAGTGTAACGGAAGGGAAATCCATCTGGAACAAAATATCTAATTACAGTGTTTAAGCGTGTTGAGACTGGAGCCTTGCTTTTTTTTTTTTAAAGGGAAGCTTTTTTTTCTCAGGCTACTGCCTTAATACAACAACACTACGGGGAAATCTTCTTGACATCATTATATCGATTCTAATGTGCTGAGAGGTGGAAGAAAGTCCGGAGAACACTGCGGATGGTGATGTAATGGGAAGACAACACAGAAGACAACAAAAAATCAGTGGCGATGACAATGGGCGATGTTTTTGGAGGAGGCCTTTGTCTAACTTTTAACTTTTGAGAACTCGGTGGAAGTCAATTACACTCATACAGGGATTTTTTAAAACAGGGGTTTTCAACTGTTGGTGACCCAGGGACCAGCGTCCTGAATAAGAAGCAAAGTACCGGCAATAACCACCAGGGGGAGTGCGGGCCATCAGTTGAAAACCCCTTTTAAAAGACGATGTTTAACGCAAGGTTTATTGAGTGAAAACACGAGTAGTTAGGGTCCCATGACAAGTATGCATTTCAACTTGTTGGAACTTTCAACTGTGTGGAATGTAGATACACTACATGATGTATTCTATTCTCAGCTCCTGGCAAATTGTTGCATTTCATCAACGGCGTCACATTTTGTGGACAACAACATTGGGAGCGTCAGGTTATTAATAAAAAAAAACATGGAATTCTACGCTCAAGGCAAAGCAAACTCAAGTTTCGCGTCTGGCATTTCTTGGCTGGGAGAAACACTGCGTCAAAGCAAGCCAGGGAGGAGAGACTTACTTGTGAAAGAATACCCTGAGAAGTCCAGTTGAAGAAAAGAAAAAAAAAAGGAAAGAGATGGAAAATCATGATGAAAACGAGAAGAAACAGACCAAACATAGATGGTACATGATGATGAGGTGAGCAATGCATCGCAACAGTAGGGGGTGACTCTGTCCTGCTTACACGGGCGGGGTGGATTGAACCTACAATGCAAACAAATAAAAGATAAATAACGAGCCAAATGAAAAACATATGAAATGATTTTATTTTCAAAATCATTGGAATTAAATCATGAAAACCATAAAATTATTTTGCGGTTTTGTGGACTGTCCTAAAAGACTGTAATAGAACTCTCATCAAGTTAAATTGCCATTGGCAATTTAGTAAAAATACATTTTAAACATACAGTTTTGCAGGGCAGCCTTGATGTAACTGCAATGTGTGGCTGAGAATGGCTGTGGTGCTTTACCGATATCTTGAGCATGAGTTTTGGTGGGGGTAAGAGAGTAGCGGAGAAAGTGTCCCCATTACGCACGGCCCCGCGTTAATCACAAACCGACTGCAAAAACGCCAGCATATATTTCCACTGTAACTGTGAAAACACAAAACAAGGCGTGACTGCAACCCGAAGCGCCGCACTGGAGTCAAAGCTAATGGACAAGACGTTTTTTTTGTTGTTTGTTTCTTTTTGACAAGTCACCTCAGAGCTCTGACCGTGTGTGTTCTGTGAACACTAAGTAGGACAAAGCCCCCCCCAACCACCCCCCTCCCGGATGAACCGGGCAGATTAGGGAGGACATTAAAGGAGTGTTTGCTACGCAAACAGAGGGGGATGATGAAGCACAGACGGAAGTGTGGACACTCAAGCCGGAACCAATTTGAGTAAATATTTATCCACGTGGCCCGGAGGACAAATAACATTACAATTGGACGTGGAAATAGCCTCTCGCTGCCTTCTATTCCATCAATTCCTTCTCCCATTTTCATTGCCTCAAAGGGATACTCCGGGTTTTTTGGGGGATAGTACACTTGTCGTCCGTGCAATCGAGATTCAGGCGAGAAGGTCTGTCAGGGAAGAAAAGGGTGTCGAGGTCTTCCTCACACGCTAGTGTAAAACTAGTTCAAAGTTCACTAGTTTTTGTGGCGAGGAGAGAAGTGCGTAGTACTATTCACTGCTGGGAGCCACACGCACACACACGCACACGCACGCACACAGTTAGCCAGGCTAGACGGTGGACGCACGACGCGTAATAAATGAGGCTGGAAGGGAAATGCATTGCGGTTCAGGGAAGAGAGGATCAGGTTGTGGGTTACCGACAGCATCTGGCTCGGGAGGGGATAGACAGGGAGAGACGGTGGATGAGGACAAAAGCATTTTAAGGGATAAAAATATTAGGGGTCAGGTGTGAGCGCTACCTCGCGGTGCCCGGGAGGCGGGAGCTGTACTTACGGACTGGTTCTGTCTTGAACGTGGTGGGCGGGCTGCTCTCGCCCTCACCTTTGCCGTTGACGGCCGACATCTTGACCTCGTAGGTGGTCTCGGGCTTCAGGCCGATGATGGTGATGGAATTGGAGCCTGTCGGGAGACGAGGGATGGCAGCGTGTTGTGAGGAAGCGGGTGGAAACGCTCTCAAGGAATAGAAAATCAGGAGGGGTGGCGCGGTTAACATTGATGCGCCATGATTAAAACACACACACAGGGCGCGCGGTATCCCAGCTCTGCTACACCTGCCCCGTGGATTGCACTGCGAAAAAATGACGTCATGAAGTTCAAGACAAACATGAGTTTTGAAAGGCTGACTGGTGGAATTTCTTTGACCGTAAACACGGAAGTGATGCGGTCAGCCACTATTGCTAACCTCATGTCTTACGCTTTCTTTCCTACTCCTGGAGCCTCTCGGCTACTCGTGTGTTTATGCATAATTAGAAGTATTTGCTCTCGATTAGAAAGTAAGACGTGGACGGATTTGCCATTAAATTGTCCAGAAAAAATGGCTTCAACACAGTTTGTATTTAGTTTGAGATTAGAGATTTGTGTGTACTTAGATCCATGGAATTACTCTGTTGTTGTCGCTGTCTGTTTTCATTTAAGTAAAAAGAATAGAGATTTGACACAATATGATGAGAACAAAATATTTGACTTTGATTAGAGGGGGATTTTATTGTGAGATTTATATTATCACAAAAACATACATGTGTGTATCAATGGCCAAACCAACCGGGAAGCACTATCGGGATTAATGCTGATCTGGGAATAAATTCAACTTCACAGTAACTGCGGAGATACATGTCCTAGAATTGAGATTTAAGTGTTGCACCAAATACAGTTCAACCGATGTCTCGCGATATTCAGGTTTCTCAACTGAAGCTTTGGGCTCGACTGTTTGATTATTTATCGTCAAACTATCATATGTTTACTTCATTAGAGTTCATCTTTTGATTAATTCCAGTTGTATTTCTCTTGCAACTATCGCACTATTCGAGATACAAAACACTCGTTCCATTATGTCCGTTTTTTTTTTTTGTTTTTTTTTTAAAGAAGGATAAATAGTATTAAATTGATTTGCTTGCTAGCCAGTCTTTTCTTATGTGGATACATTTTTCTTTCATGGATAAATATCTTCTTGACATTCTGTGTGTGTGTGTGTGTGTGTGTGTGTGTGTGTGTGTGTGTGTGTGTGTGTGTGTGTGTGTGTGTGTGTGTGTGTGTGTGTGTGTGTGTGTGTGTGTGTGTGTGTGTGTGTGTGTGTGTGCGCGCGCGCGTGTGTGTGTGTGTGCGCGTGTGCGTGACAGGCAACTCTTGGGCCTTGCACTGACAGAGCGGCCTGTCAAAAACCCGTCTGATAGCTCCCATGTGACGGACAGAGCAACAATCATCCAGATACACAGACCTTCAAAGGCTCCGTGCGGCTGTCAAGCTCGGGGACAGGTCTGATATTTAGTCTTGATTTGTTCCTTCTCTTCCACATTAAACGTGGTAATTGAAGGTTTTTCGGTAGTCTTAATGCTGTTTGAATGTTTTTCTTTTATAATTTTCACTCCAGACGCCCATGAAAGGGCTCTAATGTTAAGGAAATTGGGAGAGTTATTAAACCCACGAATGAAGTTGAGTGACAATCTGCTTTGTTTATCACTGGTCACCATGATGATAAGCAGCTGCTTGTTATTAGATTAGATTTAATGTCATTGCACAGAGTGCAATGATACATGTACTGAGGCAACAAAATGCATTTCTCTGCATTTTACCCATCCTAGTCACTGACATATCTAGGAGCAGTGGGCTACCATATAGCGGCACCGGGGGAGCAGTCAGGAAGTTAAGTGTCTTGCTCAAGGACACATCAGCATGCTACCAGGAGGTGCTGGGGATCGAACCGGCAATCTTCCGATTACTAGCCGACCCGCTCTATACCTCCTGAGCCACTACCCCCCCGTTATTGTGGCATGCCATGTTGTTGCTGGGGGTGACCTTTAAAATTGTCCTTCAATGCCTTCTGAAAGCAGAACCCGTCCAATGGAGGCACACTTCTTGAAACCACTTCAACAGACTTTGGATCCAAGACCTTGAATTGCTGGCTGCTTTATGAATGAGAATGTGTATTGATTAGGGAGAAAAGTTGATAAGGGGTTAAACAAAAATTGGGTTGACTGTCGATGAACAAATCTGGAGCTGGAAAAGTAAATATCACCCAAATAAAATATTCTATCCAAGTCATGCGACTAATAACTGTCAACCGGCTTTCCTAACTCCTTCCTCAGTCCAGCTCCATCGCTCCTTTAACAATGACCAATTTTAAATATTCATCCCAATATGAACGCAATTCTATTCTAGTTACACTTCTAGAGCATTTTTACTTGTTGCAACTCTTTCTCCTCACCCTTATTCCTGCTTAGATTAGAGACTCACCAGATTCGGCGTCGAAGTTTTTGCTGGCCCAGTCCTGGCCGGGCTGACGCCAGTCCACCTTGTACCTGAGGATGGGGACCCCGCCGTTGGAGTCAGGCTCCTCGAACTCGATGTGCGCCGTGCTGGAGAACGGCTCCAAGCGCTCGATGGCCGGTGACGACGGCACATCTGCACCGCAAGGGGGTGAGGCCAAAGGTTTGAAATGTGCAGGCCCGAGTGTCACTTCAGGTTTGTATTGAAATGGCTTTTTCAACTCTGCTTTAAGCAAGAAAGTCAAGGAAATGGCAATCGGTGTCTGACGAAAACTATGTCAACTCCGCCCTCCACCTCTTTCAAGAGATGATTTTACGAGAGCTCAATGTTTTCTTAAAGTAAAGTAAAAAAAGTCGATGTTCAGGGATATTGGATGCTACACTACGGTGACCAGACTGTCCCGATGCTCGAGCTGCGATCTGAGTCCCGAAATGTATCCCGGTTTTCAACATCCGCTACTACTATTTGATATACAGTATAGAGGCAAGCAGAAAAGAGCGTGCACAAAGATCCCACTGGAGAAGTGGGCGTCGTCAATCACACACCCACTCGCTCGCTCGCTGTGAATCGTGTGTTTCCAGGGGTGTGCGTGTGTGTGTGTGTGTGTGTGTGTAGGGCAGGCGCTTCCTACAGGCGACTCCGCTGCGCGTCCCCGTGCCTCTCCGTTACTTTATTGAACGAAACAAAAAAAAGCACCGTGCATAATGGAGGAGCGCCCCCGCCAACAGGGTCCCCACATGCGGCAGACTTAAGGGTCCCAGTTTGTGGGTTTCAAAATGTGGTCACCCTATGCACATTCTCTTCACCAGCCACTTGTTTACTCGCACACGGACTGTCCACCATTTTGAGATAAACCGCTGTGCCGTCTGAGCTGCTTGCCACAGTTTTTATAGCAGGGGGAGAATAGTTAGCTATCTCTGAGCCAGCGAGTTAATTCTGACGGAGGGTCAAAAAGAAAACATCGTTAGCCGGGAAGCCCATGTAGCGGTAGATTGGGGAGCATTGTGATCCATTCGGTGGGGGGTTGCATGCAGCTGAGGGAATAAGCGATGCAGAAAGCCGCTTCGGCACGTTGCCCGTGATCCCACGCCGCTCCTCGCCAGGTTCACCCGGGGGAGCAGTCCTAGCAGATAATCCTGCAAATTCGATAAGGACGGCACGGCCCTCCTTATAACAACCTGGCCTCATTACGAGCCTCCTATCAGACACCAGGGTCGTGCGGTTCTCGTGTTTTGATTAACTCGCCAGATCTTATCTGGCTCGTAAGCCTGGCACTTAGCGGGTGACGGTGACTCACAACCTCACACATCAATTGCAGACTGATTTGAAAATGCGGAAAAATGACAACAAAAGCGTTTAAAAAAGCGGTAGAGACAGCATTTTCTAATTTAGATGTTTTTGGGTTTTTTTACGGACCTGCTTGGATCAGAATGAACTCCTTGGACTCGGTGCCAATCACATTGGCCGCCGTGCAATTGTAGGTCCCAAAGTCGCCCTGAGAGTCCGGAGTGACCTGCGGAGGCGGAAAAGAGGAGAAACCTCATCACAGCCCTTCATCTCTGCAACAAAGCCCTGGGATGTATTTTTTCCTCAAAGGGGTCCTCCTTTAAAGCACTAAGGTAGGAACCTGTGATACATACATTAATTAATGCCCTTTCCCACCAGTCATGTTGATATGGTAATATGACGTCTACTCTCAAGTGTGCACTCAAAGCCTCACGTTTTTCCTTGCAGGCAGTCATTTAGAAGTTTCAATATATTTCTGTGATGTTTCTAGATCATATTGTGACTAATTATATGACTATACTTATATAATATAATAACATATTGAACATTATAATAATTTAGTGAAGACATGGTTATAAGTTATATCTACTCATTCATTGTTATCTATGATTTTATTCACATACCTATAATAGCAACCACACTTGCCTTCTAACTTAACTTAACTTATCTTGTTAAGTTTCTTTGGGTATTTGGCAATTTTTGCACATTTGGCAACTCTTATCTTTATTCTTTTCAGACTTCTTAAGGTTTTTATGCCGATTGTCTTTTCAGCGATGCACCAATCTTTACCACAACAAATTCCTTGCATATGGAAATGTGCTTTCTGAAATAAACAGATTCTGGTTCTGATTCAGATTCTGCTAAATGTAGGATATTCCTGTTTATTCCTGCGTGGAGTTTGAACCACTTGGAAAATTTTCATGCATATTCATTCAATTTATTTCAGTCCCGCGGGGTTGGTTCGGGTAAACAAGGTTTCGCAGAATAATCAAAGCTTTGAAAAACGCCATTTAATGTTAAGAGCTTTCTCCCATCAATCAAGTCCTCAGTCTAAATTGCAAAGATTTTGTTTTCCCCCCAGTGCTGTTTTGATCATTTGAGCACTCAGGTTGGTTTTGATCAGGGTAGAAAGCAGACCTCCAGGTAGCTGCCGGCCGGGGTGCTGTAGATCCTCAGGTTGCTGGCGTTGGCGTGGGGCAACTGCTGACCTTCTCTGAACCACATCACCGAGGCCCAGGGGTGCGCGAGCACCTCGCAGGTGATGTTGATCGGGTTCCCTTCCCAGGTATACACCGCCACCGAACCCTGGATCTTCGGAGCGTCTGTCAATCAATCAATCATTCAATCAGTCAATCAGTCAATCAAGACGAGGGGAAATTGGTTTGTATGCAGAATAGACATCTCATAACAGCTGCACATCTCAGATATAAAAAGGGTGAAACTCAAAAACACATACAATGGAGGAAGGATAAAAATGCCTAAAAATATTTAAGAATAGTTAAGAACATGAATTTAAATAGATGAAATCTATCAAATGTTTAAGTCTTAGAAACACATTTCACATGCCCTACACGTGTTAAATCTCCCCCTACAGTTATAAATGGTGGGGAACACCAATTTTAATAATCAGGCCATGGGTTGAAAAATAGAGAACCTATCCTTCAAGATGATGGACACAAACTGATGCCTAGGAAAACAGCAGATCAATGTCAAGTAACGGTCCAGATTTTACATTTAATAACTGTCTGTATGTCGACAAATTAAAATAGTGATGGTAGACCGAGCCATGGGACAGTGTGAACGGATGGAGAAAGTCTATAGCCATATGGGTTAGAACAGTAGAAGCAAAGTTGTGTATATACAATTGCTTTTTCTTTTTCTTTTCAAAACGACTCGTATTGTTTTGATGAAACGTCCATTTGTCGCATTAAGACCGGCGCCAGATACAAATGCACAGTCAACGGACAAAGTATCAGATGGGGGAGTCACGACAAAATCCAATTTTAATATCATTGGCGCAAATGGGAAGTGTTAATGAGCTGCCAATGTGCTTGCGTGGCGGTGTCACCCAAGTGGCTCTCTAACTGTGTTACCTGCAGAAAAACCAATTACTCAGATTGAAAAACATGCTGCCAGTAAACTTGCACTCAACTGTGCTTTACTGTAAGTGGTCCCAGACCTCAATGACACCTGGAAAGCCTGCAACCATGCCGTTGCCATTTACAGTATTCGGCGGCCTGGTTTTAACGCGCTGTGCTTCAAAATGTTGCTACAGTGATTTTATGGCAAACCGCTTGTAAACAATATCACTTTTTTTAACAAAAGCATTTAAAAGTGAGTCGCTACTGTGATAGACAAGTAAGGTTATTAATAAAAATAAAAAAAAAGTAACTCTTCAAAAACAGAGCTTCACAGGGAATATCAACAAAAAGCAAGCATATTATTAAGATATTTAAAACAGTAAATCAGGAAATTTAACAAAATTATGAAACATAATACAAATAATTTAATAAACAAACAAACAAACAAATCAGGACATGCTTTCTGATAAAAGTTCATTTTAGGAAGAGATTCAAGGAGGGATCGCAGGAACTGACTCAACCGGCCTGATTTCCTCGGGCAGCTCGTGCGGATTGACCTCTGTTATTTTAACCTGGGTCAACCCGCTAAAAACAAGTAAATAAAGAAATTGACACCTTTCCCATTGCCAGGAGAAATGCCGTTTTTTTTTCTTCTGGTGTGTCACGTTCGACGTCATGAAGACCCCGGACAAGTAAGAGACAAGGAGACAGCAACTTAAACAAACGACATAAAACTGTAAAACTTGGAAAAGCATTACAGTTCACCCGCACACAGATACTCCATGCTGCCGTGCGCAAGTGCGCATCGGTCCTTCGGCGACGGGGAGCAGGGACCGACGAGGAGCGGGGGGCGTTCTCCGCTGTGGTCCCCACGGTGCGATCCCCACACTCACAACATTTTGCGGTCCCCCATGCAGATCAAAGTCAATAACTTCTGCTTTGGTTTCTAAATGGGATATGAAATGATTGAACGGCACACAGATATTCTTGTCTATTTATGCGCCAGCGTCCGGAACTTCAACGCCCTTCGCATCGCCCAGGTAAAGTGACGGAAAATAGCCGGTCGACCCGTGTGCTCCGTTCACCTCAGAGCCCATCGGAGGCGGAGCCGATTGAAATCCAGGTCTATTGCGAGTCATTTGACCCGAGACTGAGACCGGATTTTTCCTTTCCCACTGGTGACAAAATACCGATTGTTAGCGGCTGTTACCGGGTTTTTTGTGCAGTGGCAAAGGGGTATAATGAATACAATTAAACAAAGAGGTGGAACTAGTGATGAAAAGCTTTTTCTCTTTTTGGAGTGAAAAAGAAAACGCTCCTGTTATTTATGTTTTTGTTGTTGTTCCCTGTCGGCGTAGTGACCTAGGCCTGGGCTGTAGGATGATGACAAACTCGGGCGTGGCGTGTGGCCCGACGAGGGCCTCCGTTCCGACCCTGAATGCTCAATTCTGGCCTTGGATCCCTCTGCTACCCCATCCCTGCCTACAGCAACTGATGTGACGGACGCGGCTGACGCGGCAGATGCTCCGTCTACTCCCTGATGTGTGAAGATCCACCGTCTCTATCGAATGCACTTTGGGAGGTCATTGACAAGCCGGGGGGGCGAGGGTGGCTTTCGGCCCAGTCATGATAGATCTTTCAAAGAAAAAGCTTCTGCTTCTCGAGGGGAAAAATCGCTTTTTGTTAAATATTCATCAGGAGCATGACTGACAAAAAAAACCCTGGAAGAAATAACAGCTCCTTGTGAATACACAGGAATGCACACACACCCCACAACTAATGGGATAATATCGGGCGTAAGTTTAGAATGATGTGTACTGAGATGCCGCCATGGGTGTGTGTCGGACTTGCCAAGAATTTCGCATCGATGCCGCCTCAAATGGGATGGAGCTATAGCCAGAGCTTTGCTTGAGACAAAGCTCCTTTTCATTTCGTGGTAATTGCTCAGCTACCTGATTATTCACTGATTATACTCGCCAACAGTCCAATCAGGAGGTGCTATTCAGATTCCTATCTGGTTTTAGGCGTGAATTTTATGGTGTGCATTTAGGGACTGGGGATATAATCCAATTACTGGTTAACCAGCTTTCATAGTTCTGGCTTCTTTCCAAGGAACATTTTGAATATTTCAAGAAATCTAGTGTACTGTCCCACTTGAATGTGTAACAACCGCAGGAGTGAAGCGTGTTGAACGCTCCTTATCAGGGAGAGCCGAACACAAAGACCTTACACAAAGCCTCGTGCCTCAAGGGTGGCATCAGGAGAGAGCAGGCATTCTTGCATCACTTTGAGGACAAATCCACTTTTGCCAGAGTGAAGTTCTGTGTGTTCGTCTTTGTTTTGTGATGTTTTCAGTGGTTAGCGGGATAAGGATGTGAAAAAGGTCACGCCAAGAGCTCTCACAGCACCAATTCCCCGCCCCCTTATTGACATTTTGCTCACCGACACTACTGCTTAGGATGGACCGAAGGTTGAAAAAAGAGTTGAGAGACTTACAGCGGACTTCCAGGTACATTCCTTGGCTGTCCTGGCCGATGGAGTTGCGGGCGGTGCACAGGTACTGGCCGGCGTCGCTGAACTGCACGTACTTCAAGGTGAGGGAGGAAACGCGGGCGTGGCTACGAACCACGACGTTGCCATCCAGGCTCTACGAGAGGGAGAGGGCGGGAGAACAACACATTCACAGGTCATTTCCTTCGTATGAAGTGTTGCACCGAACCGGTTCCCGAGCCCAAAAAAAACGATTTTCAACCTTGTTCGAAACGGCCGTATTTGCTTCAGGCTTGTTAGACGACGAACGGTATTTGTGTGCGTAGAAAATATGATTGGTGGAAAAATGTATTGATTTATGTTTTTGCTCGGGCTGTCAAAGATAATGTATTAATAAAGGGTTAATAACACGTCAACTTGACAACAATGAAATTACAAACATTTCAGTATGAAAGTGTTCTTTTTACAGACTTTACAGTATATCTATATATACAATGGGTTCCCAAACTATGGTCCACACCCCCCTAGGGGGCCCCCCTCGAAATTGCAGGGGCAAAATAATAATTGTATTACTTTACTGGTACTGTACATGTTTACTATTTTATAGTTTTCAATGATTTAATTTAGCATTTCATGCATTGTAAGGCGTGTTTGTCTTGGCAACTGGCTCAGTGCAAAGGAATAGAACACTGGTGGCTTGTTTATGTTGAAAATACCATTAAATACATTTTGCACTGATTTTAAAATAGAAAAATCTTTATTTGGGGTCAAATTAGGAAATTGTGATTAATCACTATTCACTCTCCAAATTCATATGATTAATAATTTTTATCGTTTGACAGCACTAGTTATTACATTATAAAAGTTGACAGCTTTGTGATGTGTCTGCTGTTAAATGTACTTGGGGGTGGGGAAAAGTGGGAAGCAGCCTTTCGATTGTGTCTCTTTTAATCGTAATATTGTCGGTCACAAATCCAGCCAAAACACTGAAGGCCTGTTTCACCTTGGAGAGGGTTTGAGGTCTGAGGTCTGAGATTAATTTCTCTGTTTCCCTGAAGGGACATTAGAGAAGGTGGCTAAATCAATCTTGGCTGTTCGTAAAAAACACAGAGAGCACTAAAAACATCACAGGCGATCATACCAAAGCAACAGCCACAGACCCAGAGAGGCTGGCTTTGAGGCTTTAGCATTTTGGAACGTTTGAGAGTGAAAGGACGGCTTCGATATTTTTTTCAACACGGGCCGTATTAAAGTGTTGGTTTCCATAATTAATAACTCGCCGAACTATTGAGAAATGTACCACTCTGCTCTTTTTCACATGTATTTAACAACAGTAATATCACATTTGTGAACATTTCTTCCCAATATAACATATAGTCGTTCCACTATAACATACAAATCTCTTGCAGTATTGTAGGCGTTCCCTTTTTGATCGGAACATTCGACGTGTTTTATAAGGCTTAGACTTTTGCCCCATTGGACTGCATTTAAGCACAGTGAAGCTGCAGCAGAGTGGTAGTTTCCTCAATAGTCAAGCGCTCAGCCAGGTTGCCCATTTAGCAGTTATAAACGATCGGAACCAACATTTTGTAAAGACTGGATTTAAAAATAGCCAAACTCCACTGTACAGTAAGTAAGTTTAGTAACATCCCCTTAGATCCCGCAGTAACATTTCTCCTCTTACGAGTGAGGATATGAGGAAGTATCCCGCAGCATTTTGAAAGGGCAACATTAATCTCGTTTGATGGCCGTGACACCACAAGGAGCGACGCTGAACACGCCGCTGAACTGCAAAAAAAGGCTGCTAATGTGCTTTCATTCCGTGATGGGAGGAGGAATCAAGTGCAGACCTAATTCATTCATGGCCACAACATTTGCTTGCGATTATGCCATTCTGATTTGCTCCCAAATGCATACAGGGGTGGTGCAATCATTGTAAGCAAAGGAAATAACTGATATTTGAATGTGTTGACTGGGGCGCACTCGGCTCCAGTCAACTCAGCCTACCTTTGCGTGGGCGCACAATGCTTTATTTTCTGTTGGCTGTAAAGCATCATGTTTTCCGCTATGAAATCAAATGAAACCCGGAGAAGAATGCCCCAGCAGCGGCCTGTCAAGCTGTCGCAAGACTCCACGTATTCCATTTAGCACTGTACAGGTGTGGCCGTTTGTTGTCTCCAGCTAAAGCCCTTGAGCGGGCGGTCACGCAGGATGGATTTGACCTGTAGCCTCGTCAAAGCCTTTCACGGGCAACCGCGGCAGGAGGGCCGGAGGGCTGGGTTTCCGTGGGAGGTGGACCGTGGCCCAATCTGGCCACCACCTCGAAGCACCACCGCTAAGTTTGAGTGCGTGTGTGTGTGTAGTAGTAGTAATAGTTGTAGTAGTAGTAGTAATACATGTGGTAGCAGTAGTAGTACTAGTTGTACTGTAGAATTAGTACTGGTAGTAGTAGTGGTGAAAATAGTAGTAGTGTCAGGCTGGAGGTTTTCTTTCTCAAATCAAAACAAACTTGTTTGTATTAAATCATAAACAGAATATGATCAAACAGCAAAGACATCTAAGCTCCCAGTTACAATAATAAATAGAGATGCACACCAATATATTATTTTGTCGAAATACTAAAGCCTTGTCAAATATATAATAGCATCTAATGGCATCTAACAACACAACACACCATTTTCTACAATTACTATTGCAAATACTTTGAGTAACTAGTTGCGACATCAAACACATCGAAGTAAGGAAAACATGGAAGAGAAAACAACAAGGCAGTTTACCCACAGATACAAACAGATTCAAAGCACTGGTTTAAAAACTGCGTAGAGGAGGTAAAGAAGAAGAAAAAATGTCACGGCTACTACACAGTCCATAAACCTCACACAGCGAGAGTTCCAGGGCAAATGTTCAAATGTCAAAGCAAGGAGGCGCCGCTGAGGCCTGAGGGCGCTACTCAGCAGAATGCAGGAGTCTGCGCTGCGGTCATCAAAATAAACACAGATTATGGGAAGATTGTTGCATAAGAAGACAAATTAGAAGCATTCCATGTTTCTGTTTGGCTGGGATGCCCGTTTTTCTGCATACTGTGTACCGCTGCTGATAGAATACTTTGCAACACATTTCAAATCCACACCAGTCTCCGTTCTCTTGGGAGTTCCACGGTGTCCTCTGACATTATAGCACATGGTACATCACATTCACTCCCTCATTGAACAGGTCCAACCCTATTAGTTTGGCAGCGAAGGAAGTTAGAGGGTTATATCCCTTATGTTATGAGGACTATCTTGAGGAGGGGGTTAATGTTGTGTCAGGGGGGGTTGCTGGATTGGCCGACCCAAAGCAGAGCAGACAGCGTTTGCCTACGGCGGTTTCGTAGGCCCGGCTACATTTCTACAATCGTACTTAACACCCCAAGTCACCTTCCTCAAAAAACAATTTGAAAAAGGATTATTTTCCAAGATCAAGTCGCATCTGAGAAATAGCCAGACCGTGACCTGGGGGAAATACGAGGCGTCCATCGCTAGTGAAATTGAATTGCCTCTCTTTTTGAGACCGCTCCCACAGCTCCGTTAAGAGTTAATCCGCTGAGAAATGTATGGGAGTTATTAGGTTATTCGTGCAAGCGGGGGCTTGGAAGACCGAGCGGCAACACTTTCTGCTCTGCGACGGTGGTGGCCCCGTCTGTACACTGGAGCTAACTGCAGCTTAAGTGAGGCTACGGTATCTAGTAGCCATACCTCATACGTGTCTGGTCGAGTCCAAGAGGCCTAGAGGTGACAAACACACAGAATGAAAACATGGAGCAACAACACGGAGCGAGCTAAGCCTCTGCAATGGATCCACAGACAGCACATGCACAGTACAGTACAGTCCATGCAGCTGCAAAGAGCAGAGGAGGGGTTATGTCATGTCAAAAATAAAGAAACTAAAACAACTACTACTACTGCAAAAAAACAATAATAATTCAGCAAAATAATGTTCCCGGAACCATTCCCGACGATTAAAACAGCAAATCTATACTCTGTCCATCCATCCGTCTTCATTACCAGCTCATTCCTGTTCAAGGTCACGGGTCGCCTGCTTTACTCCGGCGTAAGACACCCTGAACACACATGCCAAGCCGATACTCGATTCCCTAATTAATCATGGGAACTTCTTAATTATAAAATATGAATAAATTCAATAGAAGAGAAAATTGGAAGCGCTGCTCTTGAAGGGACTGCTGAGAAAGAAGACAATATGTCAGCAAAGCTCATGATTAGAGAAGCCCTCCTGGCTTAGTAGGGAGGCTCTTCTAATCGCTGCTTCTCTCTTTTTGGCATTCTCAGTCCACACACACACACACACACACACACACACACACACACACACACACACACTCTCTGCGGTTTGGCCTCCCGTCCACAACAAAACGGCCCTTCGGGGTCGCTGAAAACAAATCTTTTGGAAAACGCCTTCCAGGGTGGAGACTTTTCGGCGTGTTTGTGTGGAGCGGTGAAACGGAGGCTTCGCCAAACGATGACGTCATCACCCCGATTTACGCAAATTCCTGTTTCACACGTTGAGCGTGCGCCAGAAACCTCCAAATAACGGCGACTACAAACGGTGTGTTTTCGTGCGGCTAGTACCGTCAGGCCTAATCTCGGGTATTTTCTGGTAAATATCCCGTTTTTTTTTAACCATTCTGAAAACAAACAAATAAATACATAAAAGGGTGGCGGCACCGCAATCTCCGCTCCGCTGACCGCTGTGCGTCCCCGCTCCCTGTTTCTCCAAACAAAATCGATAATAACACTTTGTTTTTATGGTAGATGTACTTCTTGTAATTGAATGAAACAAACTAAAAAAAACAACACTCTGCGCAACTGGGAACTTGAAAAGCGTATAAATACCCTTTGCCCAGTGGTTCTCAATCAACCTCCCGGTCTGCGGTTCAAAATACACCCTGCTGTGTTGTTGTTGTTGTTGTTGTTGTTGTTGTTGTTGTTGTTGTTGTTGTATTCGCTGCTCAGCGAGAAGCACCACCTTTTTCAATAAACCAGCCTGTCGAAAAAAACCTTCAGACGAGACGCCCAAACTTTGCTGAGTGACGACTTTGCATGCGGCGGTGATTTCCCTTCCATTAAGGACAGAATAGTGACATTAGAGAGGTCATTATATTTAATGGCGACAATGATGAATCTACCTGTTTGGCGACGCCGTAAAGCGCTTGGATGTGATCATCAGCCTTGATAAACCGAAGCGAGATGAACGGACAAATGGGGCGCGGTGAACGGGACGCCAATGATATATGAGCCCAGAAAGGCAGCGTTAATGAAAATTAGTGACCGCTATTATCAAATGATCTGCGGCATTTTGCGAATATGGCCGAGCATTAAATCAAAAAGTCGTCAGGCGCTGACAAGGGAAGATCACGCCCGGTGCCACGCCCGGATTCCTTTTTTGTTTTGATTCATGAAAGTGGTGTTTTTTCCCCGGGAAAAGGTGTGTGAAACGCAGAGCGGCTGCGTTTGGGGGATTGCTTTCTGCTGACTGTCAGTGATAAATGGCACCGTTAATTGGAAAAGGCAACCAGGACTTCAGTCGCAGTTGAGTTGTCTGTCGGAATGATGGAACAGTCCTCCGACAGGTCCTCCGACCGGAAGATTGGAATAACCACACGGAGACAATGGAATTTTCACATTTGGAAATAAACGGCAAATAAATAACGCCACAGGCTGACCTGAGTGTGGTTGCAGCCTGGCCACGCCACTAGGCTGATTCCGTGGATTGATAGGCGACGGGGTGACGTCTAAATCAGACGTGGACCGGCATACCAGCCGTTTTCCCGGCGGGCCGGCCCCAATATCGTTAAAAAAAATAATCATAATAAAAAAAAGATTGTCCGGCGGCCCGGCCCGTAAAGCAGAGAGCAGCGTCAACCGTTGGATCATTTTCGATACGGACACTGCGCTGGCCCAGACACAGCTCTCGCTAGGCCCCATCCCTCCCCCTCTGGGTGTCAGATGCCGTGTCTCAAGAGGTCCGCAGCGCGATCACAGAGAATTTTTACGGGGAGACTTTTTAGCCACTGGACCTCCGTCACCCGCACATCCCCGGGCCGTCCGGGCCAAACATGCCAGGGCCAAATTCTTTTGTCCCAGTCCAGCCCTGGTGGGAATACTTACCCGGGATTTGCAAACGTTAAATTCTTAGTTCAGAATATTATCATTAAAAAAAGAGTATTAGTATTAAAACCAACCCCCCCCCTCGTTCGGACATAAATCGGCTGAACGGCGTGCTTTCTGGATGGACGTTAACAAAAAGAGAACAGCGGCCTCTGAAGAAACATCCCCACCACCTCAAGTGGCCAAAAACAAACAAAAGACAAAAAAAAACAAAAAAAACCCCCATTGGATCAGAAGAAGGCATACTTCAGGGAAAAGAATTTGACGGTCTGAGAGCGAAGACCAGGGTAAACCCAGATGTTGGGGGAGAAAAAAATAAACGCTGCCGTTTCAAATGGAATTTGGGGATTTGCAGCGTAATCCACCCAGCGTATACGCTTTAAAACGAACGGCCCCCTCCCTCCCCAGCATCTGTGTCGGCCTTCCCCCCAAAGGCCGGCATTTAACGAGGTCTCAGGCAAACTTCTGTCGACGCCTTCTTCTTCTTCTTCTTCTTTTTTTTTTTTTCCACTAAAGTTTCAATATTTGAAGGCGTAGTTTTGGTGGAGAGAGAGAAGTGCAAAGTCATCCGCGGAATTCTCCCGGTTTCCCACCGACCTGCTCAAAACGGCGAGGTAGTTGTAAAGCCGTAATGCTGTTTGCTGCATTCACAGCAGAAAATGACCCCCCTGAAGAGGCCAATCTGTCCCACGTCTCGTCAGAATAGAGCACCAGATGGATTTTCATAAATATATTTCGACCACTTTTAATGAGATGATAGGAATACAATGTGTTTGGGATGGGATGCATTCTGGAAGGCTGGAGAGGGAGAAAAAAAAACAAACAAGCAAAGGGAGGGGGATTTTCGGAACCTACATTTGGTAAGCAACGTAAAAAAAAACCAAACCCCCCCCCCCCCCCCCCCCCTACAAGATCCCCCATAAGCAGCGGACCAAAGAAAACAGGAATTTAAAAAGCGGAACAGCACAGAGATACATAACTCCGTCGTTACAGTCCGACGTACAGGCCCACGGGCGCCATTTTCAACCGTTATGAATTGAGGCTCACGCCGCGCCGCAGCTGCGAGGACATTTTATTTTTTATGGCAATAAAGAATAGGACCTGCGGGCTCGGGCACCCGCCGGCGACATAACGGACGAGCCGTTTGTCTGACGAAAGAATATTTGAGGGGAGGGGGGGAACACGGCTCGGTTTTTGGAAGCACGTTGTGAAGCAGAAGCAGATGCATTAAGGGAGGTGAAAATGGATTAACGGTGAGGTTCCCAACCACTGGGACTCGGGCCGGTGCGAGGCCATGGGGCATTTGTCATTTGCTGGGGGTGCTCTGTTTAGTCTGTGCTTTTTTCTGTTATGTTTTGCAAAGCCCGATAATTATTTACGTTCCAACCAACGACAATATACAGGCGTCCTGCCCGCCCCACACAAGGGTTCGGAAGCGATCTCCGCTCCGCTGCGAAAACAAGTGAGCGAAAACAAATATTGTCTTTTTTATCGTGGATGTATTTATCTTCCTACATTTCCTCATTGAATGAGACAAAAAAAATGCCCCGTGCGTAACGGGGAGGCTTTTTCCGCCCCAACATCAACATGTGAACAAGCAAAACCAAAACCGGCCCCCCGGCCCCCCGGCCCCCCGGCCGTGATAATAAAAAAGGCCGGGGATCCCCAGTCTAAGGTATTAGAAACGTATCGCAAACCCCAACCCCGACCCGAACTTTAATCGCGAAGATTTCCCCCCCGTTTTAATTTGCTCGTAGAATGAGAGTTATCGATCCCGGGAGAGGGAGAATTATTTTCTTTTTTCTTTTTTTTCGCCCATCTCACCCAGGTTCAGACGTGAAGATCAATACCAATTTCGCTCCCGTGTGTGGAGGGCTGCATGCTAACTGTGTTAGCGCGACGCAGGGCCGCAGGAGGGGTCAGCTAGCCTAGCTCCTGTTAAACTGAGGGGAAATACACCTCCCAGCATCTCAGGAGCTGAGTTGTTTAAGCGATACCTTTTATGTCTTTATGATGAGTAAAAAAAATAATTAAAAAATTTAATTCAAATCTTGCTTGTTTAAAAGGCAACAATATTCTGGACTGTTTTTTGACACGCAACCATTTGTCCGTCTATGATTGGCAGCTGTGAGACATTTCGCGAAGCTCAACACATTGGTTCTGGTGGTTCTGGTTGCCAGTTTGGTGGTGATTGCTGGCAACCCCCCCCAAACTCACTCAAAGCGCCGCCTCACAGCCGGTAATGTTGAGGGACAACCGCCGGGTGTCAAACTGATGACATTGAGTTCACAACTCGGCGTGACCGGGCCGAGTTCAGAGCGGCGGAACAACGTGACCGTAATTGAAAGCAAACGCGGTCCGAACAAAAAAAACAAATAAATAAATAAAAAGAGAACGAGCCCCCTCAAACGAAACCCTCTCACAAAGACGGGCGCGCGGGTGAAATTACCTGCTCCGTCTCCGTGAAGACCCGGGCTCCGAAGCTCCACGTGATGGCGGGCGTGGGGTCCCCGGAGGCCTCGCAGGTCAGCGTCACCTGCTCCTGCAGCTCCGACGCCGTCTGGTTGTTCAGGTAGGTGATCTTGGGTTGCACTGGAACCGCGTCGAGTCGGACAAACACACCAAAAACGACAACATCTTGACAAACTGTACCGAACGAACCGCCGTCCTCCCCGGGAGCCCCGCGCGTTTCGACACGGGTGGGCGGAGCGCGGTTTTTACTCTCTTGAAATACAGGTGAGAATAGACCGTGAAGCCCCTTAGGAGCCGGTTGGGTCCTCAGGCGCCACTCCTCGTGGCGCCGAAATTGTACAAAGACGCTTTCGCCAATTTACAAACGGAACGTTTTGTTCGAGAGCTCCGCTCGTCTCATTTGACGGTACCGCTCAAATCGCTCAGTGCTGTTCTTGAAAAGGGAAGAGAGGGTTCTTTTCTTACCGAACACGTTCAGGCTGACCTCCTCGGCCTTCTCCCCCGCCTTGTTCTTGGCGATGCAAGTGTAATCGCCCTCATCCACTTTCGTCACGTCCTTTATCAACAACTCGGAGCCGTCCTCGTTCAGGCTGTACTTCTCGTCCGTATCCAGGACGACGTTGTTGCTGAGGATAAGGGCACCGGGGGAGGGGGGGGGGTATCACCACGTTCACGTCACCATGTTTGCGACACAAATGTCAACATGCTCAAAAAATGGATTTCTTTTTCCGGAGCCCTTGGCGCTAAAAGGCGCCCGCTCACGCCTCTGAACCCTTCTTTTAAAAAAATAAAAATAAAAATAAATAAATAAAAATAAAAAGCCGCCGCATCCGTCGGAAATTTTCTCGAGGCCCCGCCACGGCCGTTTGATTTTGACGGGGCTGTCGCGGAAAATAACGCTCTTCCCTGCAGCCCCCGAGCTCCCTTTTTCGGAGGAGCGCCGCGCCTGCGCCAGAGGCCGTGCTGATGTGTTTTCGGACGCATCGTGAGCGACGGGGCCCGTCAGCGGCGCGGAAAGTCAGGATTGATGGTGGAGTTTTAGCCTCCCGCTCCGCCCTTTCCTCACCCATCTGTTCTCCCACATCCCCGGCCCGACCTCGCCTCTCCCAGGGAAAGGCCTGAGACGGGCTGCGTAAAACCGTGCACGCAGCATTCAGGTTGTAGGACGGGGGGGGGGAGTTGCCCCGACATCTGGAAAAATTAAAAAGACCTCGGCGTTTGGGAATGGGGCCGATGCCCGGTCCCCGCCGTCCGAGACTGAGTCGAGCTCATCTCATGGGTTTGAGGGTTTTCATTATTCTATCACTTTTTAATTTGTTGATTATTTGTTCAAAAATGTGCATTTTGCAAAGTCATTTCACAACTTATTATGTATGCCTTACCGGGCCCAGGTGACAGTGGGTTCGGGGAATCCGTCCGCATCGCAGGCCAACATGGCGGAGTTGCCGGTGTCTGCCGTGGCGTTGACCTCTGCCTGCCTTGTGCGAATACTGGGAAGCACTGAAAAATACATATTGTGGGAATAACCATGGAGTAAATACTGTGATTGTACACAAATGCAAGAACACATTTTGATCAGCTTGAATATGTTGGTGAAGAGGATGGATTGATCACTTTACATTTAAATTCATTTATTCATTTAGCACTTTTGTCCAAAAAGTTGTGTGTTTTTTTTTATTATTGATGCACACATGGATGGAGGGATGGATGGATGGACAAATGGACAGACGAATGAAAGGATAGATGGATGGATGAATAAAGAGATAAATACATAGATACATGGATGGATTGGTGGATGAATGGCCAGATGAGTGGATGATAGGAGGAATGGCTGGATAGATGGATGAAATGGATTGGTGGCTGAATAACTGGATATATAATTAATCAATTAATCTATATAAACACTCAAAGTGGATCGCAGCGTGTCTCCTTGCACTTGTAGGAAGATACTTATGGAAAGTGGTCTCATGATACAGTATTTTAGTTCAATTTACATTTGGTATAAAAGTACTACATGTCAAAATAGTCCATTAGCCGATGTTCCGTCTCACATTTCTATCGCTCCGAATGCGTAGTTGCAGTTGATGGGTGTCAGCATGGCAGTTGGCCTTACAAAAGGCCTTTTCTCAGACCTTAACTCTATTGTATTCCAATAATACCGCTGGTGGGGTGGGTGCCGAGAGTGGCGGTGTAGGCGGGGAGGACGGGTGGAGGTGTAAGGAATGTGACGCTCACCGTTGACGACCACCTTTATGACCCGAAAGTCGATCTCTCCCCTGGCCGTGACTCGCGCTTCGCAGGTGTAGCGGCCCTCGTCGCTCTTTTTGATGCCGCGGATCTGGAGGTGGTTGTTGTCCAGGAGCCTGTAGCGCACTGATATGGGAAGACAAAATAGGGAAAAAAAAGAAAAGGAAGACGAAAAAGGCGATTCAGTCCCACCCAAAGACAAGGATTCTGAATAGTGGGACGCTTCATAAACACTTTGACGGCGCATCGATGCACCGCCCCCTGGTGGCCAGGGCGTCTGTCCAAAACGACGTATCCATTGAGATGTCCCTGAAACGACACCTTGACAACAGAACATCTGAATTTCGTTTTCAGGGGATATTTGATGATGCTGTCCTCATTGTAATTCCTTTATGAACTAAATTGAGATGTTTTCCCTTAATTTTTATATAATATAAATAATATATATATAAAATAACCAACTGGAACGTAAAAACAATCTAAATTGGCTGATAATGTATATGCAATATGCAAAGTCAACCCCCGAGTGGCACACTCAGCTTTGGAGGGAGTTAATTTCCCTATTTATGGTTTGACTATTGCAAAATGTACGTAACCGTTTTGTAAAGGCTAAATGGCTAACTCAAAGGCGGATGTTTTTCCATTTTCTGTTCTATGTGCAATATTTTTAATTGGAAATAGGTGAAATTAGTTTTGTCATGGAACTGAACCTTAAATGAGCTGGTCACATTTGAAGCTAAAGGTTTTAAGGCTTGTACTTTGATCGTTTTATAGTATAGAGTTCAATGTTTCTAGTTTGACGCTATAAATACTATTGTTTTGACAGAAACTCAATAAATGAACGACACATTAATAACTGCTCAGAAATGCAAATGTGATTTATATAGACAAGACCTCTGTCGCAATATTTCAGTTGTCAAAAGACATATCCAGCGTTTTAAAGTCTTGTGAAAATGAAATACAAGCCTCATAAAAGCTCCCCTCTGGCAGAGCTGAGCTCAAACTGGCCACACCATGAAACACCGAGACGCTCGAAAACTCTTAATTCCGAGACTGAGAAACCACTTTAAAAAAGAAAGTCTGAAAACGCTGTCAGTTCTCTTCTCAGTATTCCCTTTTCTAAGTTAAAAAAAATATGTACACACTGTATTTGCATTATGTCGCCATGCAATCCATTATTTGAAACAAATTGACACAAGAACAACACCATCACCACCAAAAGAAGGGCGGGCGTTTGAGGACGGAGGTTGGGAATCTGACGGAGGACTATTTTAAAGTCAAACAGCTCCTCCCTTGTTGACCGCTGGAGGGGCTGGATTCACCACAGCGCTGCACAGCGCTGCACAGAGGCTGTGCCTTTCCTTGGACCCCGGTAAAAGGAATGTTGTTTTTCCACGAGAAAAGCCACTAATTGTAACCAACAACAACAAAAAAAAAAGGAAAAAGAAACTCAATAAAAAAGCAGCCAGTAGATTGTTTTTTGTCTTTCCCCCTCAGAGCATCAGTTGACCAAATGGCATCAAGTTTGTTGAATCCACGCCAAAAGCCTTTTATTGTTTTTCATTTTTTTTATTTTTATTTTTTTACAAACAATTTTGGTGTTTACCCTAAAGACATGTGTTACGTCCTCAACATATTTTGGGCCTTTTTACAGCCGGGGTTGTCCGCAAGGATTGAAATTCCTGCGCTTCCCAAAAATGTACGCTTGTGGTGAGCAGACAGAGGAGGCAGGTAGTCTGGGGCATGCATACATACACACTGCAAAAAAACAATGTTGAAGAGCCAGAAAACAGTGAAACTAAACCATGGAACTTTTTCTTTTTCTTTTTCTTTTGAGATAAACTGACTGGCATCGAAGTGTGTGTAAGATTACATGTTGAGAAAACGCAAGGGATTTTGGAATTAAGCGTGAAAGGGAAGAGAAGACTTTTGAGGCTGTCCACTCTAAAAGAAGACTTTTAATCAGCTTTGGGGACAACTTTTCTTATTTTTACAGTTTTTTTTTCAACAGTAAAACTTCCTCACCCAATTGGCAGAAAACTTTTGCTCAATTCAAGTTTTTTCTTTTTTCAATTTGGTCTTTTTATTTTTTCAATCCTTTGTCAACATAGATCTTTTTTTTTTTTTTTTACAGTGTCCAACTCTTGTCTTACCATCTTCGGCAACCTGGATCTTTGATCCCTTGTCTTTCCAAAATATTTTGGCGGGAGGTGAGCTGACCACGTCGCATATTATGTCAGCGTCGTCACCCTCGTTGAACTCTTGCGGGCTCGGGGCGTTCTCAAAGCTGATTCTTTCTGCAAAGAGAAAAACAATCAGGAAAAAAGAAGAGCGGGAGAGAAAACAGTTGTCGGTTACAGCGAGGCAACCAACCATGCCCGCGTTTGCGATAAAAATGATGACAAAAGATTTTTCTGTTCCAAGGCGCTCACAATGCATAAAAAACATAATAGGATTAAATTCAACAGTGGATAATTGGATGCCATCTGGTGAAGTGACCAAATGCAATGTGTAACGACATGTTGTCAGACTCCTCAGCCTACAATTACAAAACCAAACTCTGACAGGCACACACACATGCCGACGATGGAACATTTTGGGAAGGATTTGGATGGTGCACCGGGATTGTGTGGGGGTTTTTTTCAAGATATTGCAAGAATTTGAAAATATGTAAAATATTGAAAATGTGACATCTAAATGTAGAATTTACTGCACATTCGAGGATTGTGAGTTTCTTTTTTTTAAGTACAAACAGCTCACAACCAAAATCAGCAGCCTTAAATCGTTCACGTAACTTCCAAATAGTGGAGAAAAGTTAGTCTCTCTTCTTTTGGAGAGTCGGCTCTTTGTCGGCTTCTTTCGGTTGGTGTTACAAGAGTCAGAAGAGTCGATTGAGTTCAGAGTTGTCAATTACATTTTTTCAGTCATTATTTTCTGTTTGCGAAAAAAAAAAAGAACATTCCCTCGCAGAAAATGAAACGTATAGCGTGAACGTCTCTCTCTCTCTCTTTCTCCCTCGCCCACTCGCTGAGCTCGGCGCGTTGATGTGCTCGGCTCTTTTTCGTTTTCGCGAATCGAAGGTCAATTCTTAGGGAATGCCTGTGTTTGGCTGCAGCCGCTGAGCCGTGGAAAAAACAACTCTCTTGAAACACCCGCCTCCGGGGTCAGTCGCAAGCTTTGTTCATTTGCGAATGAATCTTTTGCGAGTCTCGAGGCCATTACTGCTCAGTGGAAATTGCATCCGGTTAGTCTTTCTGCTATGGCGAGACAGCAAAAGTTTCTACAGTTGAACAATTGATCAGTGAATCGAGGCCTCGGTCCTTTAAATTCAGGCCGTGTCTATTAAAAATGACCTGCAAACCATGCCATGGAAAATAACCATGGGAGTCCAACGCTCCCTCATTGCTGTGGAGAGACAAGCAGCCGGCGAGGTGGACCTACGGAAGATCTTCACTTGGACGGTGGACTGGGCTTCCTTCTCCCCGCTCCTGGCCACACACTTGTAGATGCCGGCGCTGTCCACATTGGCATGATAGATGGTGAGGGTGGACGTGGACTCGTCGGTGCGGCTGACGAAGATGTCCTGCTGGTTGGGGAGGATCTTCTCCCCGTTCGGAGCGTACCAATCAATGTCCTTAGCATCCCCTGCCACTGGAAAGAAAAATGTGAGAAGAATTACTGAGGGTCATGCTCCGGTTGCATGCTCCGAAGCTGCTAGATCAATGATGACTATGATGTTGCTTGGTAATTCAACAATTGCGTGACGTGACGGTGACAGAAAGGAGAAATGGCCGATGGATAATGTCTCTACTAATGCCATCGCATAAGGATTTTTTTTTTTACAGGGAAATGACTGATATATCACATAAACGCAGAGATTGTAAGCACCTCGGATTGTAAGCATTTGATTGCTCACCTGGTTTTGAGGAAAATCCGTCTTTAACGATCTACAGAAGTAATTCTAGAGACGTATACAAGTGGGAAAAACATGGGGAGCACATGTGGAGAATTGATGCTCTCCACCCTCAAACAAGAAACAGTTCCTCATTTTAAGAGCACAACATCTTCTGGACTACAGGCTCCTTCTATCAGAGGAGTTGTTTTACCATTTTTTAGGAATCAGATAAAATGATCGCACCCCATTAGCAGATACTTATACTTGATTTCAGCATTATTTTTCTTGTCCTTTTGCATTTATTATGATTTCCAGTATAGCAGTTTGCCAATAAACCACTATTGGGGGTGCCTAACTTCAACCTCAAGTCCCTCAGGACCCACCTTTCAGCAAGTGGATTTTTGACCCCCAACAAGAAGTAGCATAGTAACTAACAGTACATTCAACATAAAAAAAGTTGCCTCTCTTCCGTTGAAAGAAAAAGAACAACCCAACCGCCCTCACCCTACTCCAAGACCTTTATCTGAGCACTGACAACATCCTGGTGAAAGAAACAAAGCAGCTATCGCCTTGCACTCAAGAGTAAATGCCAATCTATTTAATCTTCCTATTCACCTTCACCGAAGCGCTGAAATGATCTGTCCACTTCGGCGAGGGCCGCAGGATTACTCTCCCTTCTTTTCAAAACTAAGACAAAATTTCGCCATAATCCAGCTCGGACCCTAGTTCAACTAAGCGACTTGAAATGTAAGAAAAAACAAAACATGTCTTTCCTCTGTTTGACTTCCCCTACATGTCTCCATCCTCCAATTACATTTTCTTTCGCAAGGAAGAGGACAAGCAAGGACTGTGACAAGGTATTGTTTTGTGCAAGGTGTATATATAGGCCGACTGTATATTCATGCTTTGTTTCCTAATTTGTTATACGCGCTGCTAAAAATGAAATGCATCTTATTTTTTGTTTTTTTAGAAGACATGACCGTCTTGAAAATATTTGTATTGGAGGGATTCCTTTGAGAAAATGAAAAGACTTCTGCTGGCCTACAATCCACCCGAAAATGAATGATAATTCCTCATTATGGTGAATAGAATGTTTTTTGGGGTTTTTTTGGTGGACTGTTTTATAAGACTAACCTCGACTGTGGAGAAAATAGAGGGAAAAGGCACCAAGTGAAATTGGCCAGAGGTGGCCTTCAGCAACTTTGACCACCCCATCGGCAGGTAAGATTGGCTTGATTGAAGTACTTCTATGTGTTTTTATTTTCATTTTCTGCCGTTCAATGTTTTGGCGTCGGGCATACCTTCGCAGAGGAAGAATTTGGAGTCTCCCACGCTGATCTCTCCCTGCTTTGGGGTGATTTCCACCTGGATGGAGGCTGGAGAATAACAGACAAAGGAAAACATACGGATATTAGTACTGACTGGCAGGATAGCTTCAGAGGCAACACACAATAAGCAACTATTTACAAGCAACTGAGGGTAATTTGTAGCTTTCTTGTCCACTTCCCACAAATGGATGTCAAGGACCGTTGCAGCAACTGCTCTTGAAACTCACCTGGACAGTGAGCAGTGATGCCGCTGATTTGGGAACATTTTAAGGGAGCAGAATTTTTTACTATAGAGAAAGCGCTCTGCTACAGCTTCCCACTATGCAAAATAAATGCAGTCCAATGGGGAAAATGTTTAATCCTTGCAGCTAAAGAAACTGCAACAGATTGGTAAGTTTCCCATTGGTGAATCCCTCAGACGACACCACAGCACTGAGACTGCTCTTGTTAAGGTCTTCAATTACATCCATCTACACACAGACAGTGGCAGAATTTCAGTCCGAGTATTACTGGATCTCAGTGCTGCATTTGACACAGGTGACCACAAAATATTACTAGACCGACTGGAAAACTGGGAGGGACTTTCTGGCACAGTCCTAAAGCGGTTTAAATCCTACTTAAAGGACAGGGACTACATTGTGTGTGTAGGTAGTTACACATCTGAGCGGACAAAAATTACATGCAGAGTTCTCCAAGGCTCCATTCTGGGGCCTCTTCTGTTGAACATCTACATGCTCCCAATGACTCAGATTATGGAAAACAACAAAATATGTTTCCATAATTACGCAGACGACACACAAATTTACATGAACATATCACCAGGGGACTATGGTCCAATACAATCACTGAGCAAGTGCATTGAACAACTCAACGATTGGATGTGCCAGAATTCTCTCCAATTAAACAAAAACAAAACTTAAGTCATTATTTTCGGAGCCAAGGAAGAACGACTAAAAGTCAGCGCTCGGCTTTAATCGCTAATGTTAAAAAGCCAAAAACCAGGACAGAATTCTTGGTGTAGTCATAGACTCGGACCTAAATTTCAACAAAGTCAACTTTAAGAATATATCAAGGATTGAAGGATTCATGTCTCAGCAGAATTTGGAAAAACTTGTCCATGCATTCATCTTCAGTAGACTAGACTACTGTAATGGTGTCTTTACAGGTCTCCCTAAAAGATCCATCAGACAGCTGCAGTTGAATCAAAACGCTGCTGCTCGAGTCCTCTAAGACCAAGAAAGTGGATCATCTCACTCCAGTTCTCAAATCTTTACACTGGCTTCCTGTCTGTCAAATAATTGATTTCAAAATACTGCTGTTGGTTTATAAAGCACTGAATGGTTTAGGGCCAAAATACATTTCTGATCTTCTGCTACGTTATGAACCATCCAGACCTCTCAGGTCGTCTGGCTCTGCTTTCTGTCCCCAGAGTCAAAACTGAACATGGAGAAGCTGCGTTCAACGTTCTCTTTTTATGCACCACATATCTGGAACAAACTCCCAGAAAACTGCGGGTCTGCTGCAACTCCCACCTCTTTTAAATCAAGGGCTGGATACTTTTCTGTTTGCTGCTGCTTTTTACTAAACTAAATATTCATGTCTTGCACTGCACTGTCACTTTTATGACTTGATTTTATAAAATCTATGTATTCTATTTCTCAAATTTATAATTTGGTCTTCTCTTTACAATGTGTTTCTTTTGCAATTTATCTTGATGCTTCTGATGTTTATTTAAAGCACTTTGAATTGCCTTGTTGTTGAAATGTGAACACTAGTGGCTTTGTGCACACTGTATTATAACGACCTTGGCTTATCTGAAACAGTGATATCAGATAATGGAAAGATCTCCAGACCAGTTCTCTGGGGCCTGGATATCGCCTTGACGAGGAAAAACGCTATTCTGTGAATAGGCAAAGTAATTGTTAACAAAGAGTAAAAAACAAGGTTTATTTGATTAATTTCTTGCACTGCACTATAGTTTTTATGCATTCTATTTTTTTTTTTTCTATATGCATTCTGTGTCCTTTTATAATTTGTTTCTTTGCACTTTGTCTTAATGCTCTTGATGTTTTATGCTTATGCACTTTGAAATTCCTTTTTGTTGAAATGTGCTCTACAAATAAACTTGCCTTGCCTTTCCATGAAGCCCAGGTAGGAAAGGGCAACTGGGGCTCTTTACAATATGACAGATTTGGATGGCATACCTGTCATTTTCCAAAGAGCCCCAGTGGCCGCGAGACGTACTGAACATTGATTTATCTTTTCCCTACGTTACTCTGAAACGGTGAAGGAGTCAAACAGAGAGGCAGCAAAGTGAAATGGAAGAGAACGTGGGGAGACAAATATACAGTGAAAATGCCTGAAACACTTCGGATGACATCACTGCTCCTGATGACTACCCGCCACCAGTCATAATCAGCAATGAAACCCCTGCGTAGGTTGAGTCGGGGATGAATGGATTCCCTCGCTCGAACATGTGTGCTTTTTATTTGTAGTGTAAAAAAAAATGAGCTAACTCTTTAGCCAAAGTTTGATAGTGCTGCTTTAACGTCACCCAGCCAAAAGAGGGCGCTCCCTTAAATGACTTCGGTTGAAGCTGCAGTGTGGGGGGAGAAAGAGATCACGGAGCGCCCTTATTTCTTCTTTCTCCCGCCACACTGAAGCCTCAACTGAAGTAGTTTAGGAAAGCATAATGCTGTAAATCAAAGGATACCCGTTTCCCGGAACCTAATCTAATGCACTTTATCTCTGTGAATCGGCCAGAGCCACTGACGAGATGAGATTGAGAATTGGTGTGGTGAGGAAGCACCTGAGATTTGTTCTCCTCTGCACTGAGTGAAGTATAGAAAAAGGAAACCGGCGATTCCTAACAGGGAAGACACAGCAATATATCCCAGGCTCAACCTGGAGATAGTGCTTTACCTGCAATTTCACTTTTTCTTCTTACTGCAGGGGTCTTTGGCACAAGGGAGGGTAAATCCAGATAGACAGCCATACCACATCCAAACCCCATCACCTACCCTCAATCCTGAAAGCCAAGCAACCCACCAAACACAACCCACCCACACTTTGGCAGAAATAGCGAGCCAAGCACACAACTTCAAACAAAAATACCTACGAGAGCTGTTCAACAACAAAAACAAAATGTTGATTGTGCCATTGTTCCCGCACTATCAATTCACTGCATCGATGGGGGTGAACTGCAGGGCTATGCACCCTTTTCTGTAACTGATATTAGCATATCATACATAAACAATACTGCAAGACAGCAGCACAGTTTTTGGGTCAAATAAAAGAGCCAAACTGAGCAAAACGATATCAGATAAGCCATTAAAAACAAGGCTCGGATCCCCCCAGAGACAGGAAAAAAATGCCCTACAAAGATTGATTTGCCGGAAAATCCTGGCCGAACGATCGGCTCCCTCTTCACAGAGCAACCCGGTGTTCTTCCTTCACAGGCGACCGCTGTACGTGTTTGATTTCTGTTGCCAGGAGGTAGATACAATGAAAACAACATATCAACTGTATTTACTTTCCTCACCTAAAAGATCACAGATACCGCGCCACCATACCTCCTAAGACTACAAAAATCAAATGATCATATCTACGATGCTGAAAAGCAACACGGGCACAGCATTCAGGCTGTGTGGGGAAGTTAACCACCCCAAGAGCTATTTCCTTTGTACAAATATCTCAAAAGTTTACTTTTCAGAATGTTGCAACTTTGGAGTCTAAGATCTTTTTTCCAGTGGAAATGCAAATCTAATGTAATACCCTATCTGAAAATATATCTGTTTACCGAAATAATAAATTATTATTAAGGTAAAATATATTATATATTATTTGCTTGTTGCGCAAATTGACCCCTGAACAACCTTTGTTCAGGGGTCCTCACCTGGTTATTCCCTGCCCCACCACACTGTAGGTACGCTCTGTTCCGATCTGTTCTCTTTGATCCACTGTCTGTTCCAAAAACAGACAGTGGCCCTAAAATTAACTTCTGTAGTAGCTATAAAAGTGCCTCCTTTTTTTTCTATATTGAAAGGCCAACAATGATTTAGTAATGTACGTAATAACGTAATAACGTAATAATAATAACAGCAGCATTTTGGTTTATTTATAACTGTTATTTTGTTATTAAAGTGACTGTGCGGGGAGCAGCGAACAAGTGTCAATTTTGAAGGGGGAACAAAGGAATGCCTTTGACACTCCATCCTCAGCGAGATGATGGGAGGAGTTTGCCAGGATGCCTCTTCATCCTCTCTGCCACTACCTCCAGACTGTCCATTTCCAGACCGGCAACAGAGCCGGTCAAGTCTTCACCAGCTTCTTAAGTCCGATGGCATCACCGGCATTGATGCCGCCTCCCCAGCACACACCAGCGAAGAAGAGTGCACTGGCTACTGGTAGAACATCTGCAGCTGCACACAGTGTTGTGGGTCCAGTCTAGATTTTTATTGATGTGCACTTCTAGGAATGTGCAGGAGTTCACCATCTCCACCACCTCACCCTGGAAGGCAACAGGGGTAGGGGGAAGTCCAGCACCGGCTCCTTGCTTTTGTTGATGTTGAGCTGCAGGTGGTTGCTGCCACACTATCCAAGGACGCTCTCCATCAGTCCTCCGTACTCCTCCTCATGTCCTCACTGATGCAGCCCAGGATGGAGCTGTCATCTCTGAATTTCTGGGCGTGGTTTGTTCCAGAGTTTGAGCGGAGGTCTGAGGTGTGCAGGTGTACATCAGTACAGGCACCTGTGTTATCCATCAGTACGTCTGATAAGCAGCCATGCACACGGACATACGGTGGTCTGCCTGTGTGGCTGCCGACCTCGTTGGCGCCAGGTTGCAACATCAATGCAGATTTATGTGAAATATCATGCTGTTATTCATAACATTTGGTCTGTGGCTTGCTACAACAATATTTGGAGTGTTTCTCAAGTGAAGGATGATCTCAAAAGGCAGAGTCCACAGCTCCGCTCTGAGGTGCTAGGTTTTGCCAGGAAGAAAGATGTCCGCTACACATTTAGTGGATTAACACACACACACACACACACACACATACACACACACACACACACACACACACACACACACACACACACACACACACACACACACACACACACACACACACACACTACTATGCGCTTGAAGAAAAGTGATTATCTTTCCACAATTTTGTCAGAAAGTATTTAGTCAGACACAGCAAGCCTCGTAGCGTAGGCCTTCTTGTCCGACCACATATTGGAGGCATCTTATCGGACTTAGATAATCTGATGAAGTCGTTCCGTCTTCTGGTTACATTTTCAGATGTGTGCTTTTAGAAACCTTACAAGGAAATCTGAAAAAAAAAAATTTACGTGCACAAATAAATTTGAAGATTGGGCAAAAAATGTACCATGACAATTGGGCTGCGCTTACGCCAACAGAAAATGTTGGCTGACCCTAGTCTTTCCAATTCAGATAAAGGTGTTTATACAGTATAAACATTTCAACAATGGGTGTATAATGTACGGGTAATATGGGTGTATTCTATCTGTAAATGCATTCGTAGTTGCCTAGCTTTTTTAAATTTGTTGGAGCAGTTAGAGTTAACCGCAGTCCTCCAAGCACTGGCGTGAAATCAATGCTCTGCAGCGGCCGTTCGCAAACTTAAGAATGCTGCGGCTCAATTTGATAATCTGAAAATCTTCTGTGGTCCACTCAAACCTTTAGTCACAACTCAATGACGAGATAGAGGATACGATCCAGATCCAAAAATAGGTCATATAAATGAAGAATAACAAGTAATTTTAATCCCATAGCTTTGTTTTATTAGTTCTGACTACTTTTTTTAAAAAGTAAACATTTAATCATAAATATTTTATGGTCATTTCAAACTTAATTACAAGAGTGAAATTTAAAAACTTTTTATTTATTTATTGTAAATGACCTCTTGCCGCCCACCGGCAGTACCGTCACACTTCACACACTGCTCTGCAGGACAAATCCGAATGATGAATGAAGAGAGAAGACCTCTGCCAAGCAAACGACAGCCACCACCTGGGAACCAACCCTACAAGGCTTTGTCCGTGCAAGACTATTTGTCACAAGATATGATCCTGTGAGTACTCGGGAAGACCTGATGGATAATAATTACAAAAGAAAAAATTCTGTCCCAAACCCTTTCTAGTAAAATAAATAAAAACAACGATCTAGTGTAATGCATTTTTAATTCCCCACGAGGCTGCATCCTTAATATACTCATGTAAGCTGACAGCAGCATGCACCCTCGGCAGACTAGCCCGCTGGCATAATATAGTGAGCTACACTACCAGTGATGTTATCTTTATCAACATCTCTAACACTGATATTGTCAATATGGCAAAAAAAAAAAAAAAAGGCTGAATGGGCTCCATAATACATCTTTTACCATTTGATCTGTTGTTGCATTCAGTGCATTTCCTACAAGGAGGGGGGAGGCCTTGCTGTCATGACACCCCTTCCAGAAGAAAGCAGAATTGCCATCGTAAGGTATTGGATTTAATTCCTCTATTTCAATAGCATCAGTGCCATGTTTCTGTAGCTCAACCTTTCGAGGCAAAAACTGCCTCTGGTATTAACCCCACTGTGCCCCATTTACTCTGTATATATTACACATGAGAAGGGAGAGTTATTTGTGACAGAGCCATCTAGAGAGGGCAATTAGACACAGAGACAATTTAGGACAACCGCAGCAGGCTGCTACATCCTGGAGAAAGAGTCATAACCGCCATTATAGAGTCGCCGTTTTCCTCAGCAACTGTTCCATTTCAGCTCAGAGGGATCGAGTGAAGCCTGCTCTACATGCACACAGGGAGGGTAAAACACTGCATCACAGAAGGCACAGGACTTGCACCACTTTGTTTTGTATGGAAACATAAACAAAAGACATCCAAGTCGTACGGGAGAGCAATAGGTCAGTTAAGAGGATAGGTTCGCTATTTTTCGACCCAGGGCTGTCCATCATTTATAACTGTCCATAGCACGGCCTCGATGGACGCTTCACTACTGAGAACTTTCCACTCTGCTGCAGTGCCTGTCTGTGCTTCAGTCCATCGGGGCATACGTTTAGACCTTAAAATAACATGTTGAATCTCCCTTTTGAAAACTGTAGACTTGCATTATAGTCCCAAGTGACTTAACATGTTTTGAATAACAGTAATATTGCATTTTATCTAAAAACTCCTCTTTGAAAAAGCTGCAGTACATCCAAAGCGCATCGCTGGCTGTTGACAGTAGGAAGCGCCACAACTTCCTGAA
Organism: Zeus faber; assembly: GCF_960531495.2. Classification (NCBI taxonomy): domain Eukaryota; kingdom Metazoa; phylum Chordata; class Actinopteri; order Zeiformes; family Zeidae; genus Zeus; species Zeus faber. The sequence goes on from NC_137200.1 coordinate 9,568,282, forward strand.
TCGAAACGTAAATCCCTGAAAAAACAGATACAATTCATGGATTGTAACTTTTTCTTTTCCTCGATATAACATATAAAAACTATTCGATAACATTGTGTGCCTCCTGTTTTCGAAAAGGAGATTACATTTTTTTTTAAGGCTTAAATCTCTCCATTGGTCTGCATTCAAGCATAGTGAGTGGCTGCAGCAGAGTGGTAGGTTTCTCAACAGTGAAGCATTCATCCAAGTTGTGCTATGATTCAATAAGGCCTGGGATGAAAATGATGAACCTATCCTAACATCAAGGTCTGTTGGTAGCAGTAAGATGTGACATGAGATATAGTTAAGTTATGATTCATATCCAGTCGATTTTATTTTTGTCCACAGCCAGCACATGCACACACAAGCACTTACAGATACAAAAGCATATCCCTTGATAAAATCATAATTTTTTTAGAAAGCATCATAAAAATAAGTGTGTGTGTGTGTGTGTGTGTGTGTGTGTGTGTGTGTGTGTGTGTGTGTGTGTGTGTGTGTAGCGATACTTTAATTTGGTGATAATCCATCCATACTTTAAAGCAATTCGATTTGGGAGCTCTGGTAACCATGAGCATAACCCCCTGTGTGGAAGCCTTTCTCTCTGGAGAGGATTAGGGGTGAGACAGCAAAAAAAATAAAAAATAATAATAATAAGTAATTTTAATAGGCCGAAAAATCTTGGAAATAAACAAAACCTCTCTTTTTTTCGTTTAAGATTAACTACCAAGAATTGTGCAAATGACGTTATCCAGCGAGCTTTGTGAGAACATCTTACACGAGGGAAAAAAAGCTAATGCTCAGTTTTAATTTTTTTCTTCCTTTTTTAATGATTTTTAATTATAATGCTCTGAGCTCTGAAATATGGCATTGAGGCATCTTTCTTTACTTTAAGAATACAACATTTTGGGATTGTTTGGATTTATACCAGACTGTACGATAACGACTATGCAAAATTTGGTTCATCTTGAGTCAATAATGATGTCAGACCATTAGCAGATTTTTTTGCAGATTAATTTTTGTAGTTTTGCATTCTCTTACAGCAAATAATTAAGTTGAATCATTTTTTTCCCCTCGGTGAGGTGTTCCGTTCTCCCTTTTTGACATCCATTTCTTTCCCACACTTTCCTCGTCTTTATTGATGTGGCCTCTTATCAGCTCATTTTGAGACCTCGAAATCAAAGCAGAACTTGTCGGTGTCAATCGGAGCAGGCCCCTGGAAGTTTAAAGCCGCTTGTTTTGCGTCTGTGAGTTGAAGCCAAATTGGAAGCGAGCAGCACTGCAATGGCAGCCATGACGGGCTGGCTCCGCTACAGTGTGGCTCCAGCAGTCAGCTGTTGGTGCTTAACATGCAAGCCGTGTCTGACCGAGTGCACACTGGAATGGGACGCCAACAGCGCTCTGCAAGGGGCCCCCCTCCCTGGCACCAAGCCGAAGAAGTCAAGAGATTTAAGGAGGGGGATGAAAGAACAGAAGATGATAATACACTTTAAGTTCAAACCCGCACTCTGGGAATTCAGTGGATATGCATGTTTGTGTGTACGATCTTACTTGGACACTGTGGTTTCGTACAAAAGGAGCAGGGCCCCGACGTACTGAGAGGTCAAAGTCAAGACTTCAAATAGGTAGGTTGGTGGAGTTTGCTATTTTCCAACCAAGGTCTTGGTTTGGTAAGGTGGGTTAAGGTCAAGACATCGGCTCCCATCATAGCACAATCATGCGATGCTCATAAACACAGTCCAACAAGGAAAAGTTATGAGGCTTAAAAAGAAGTTCAAGGATACCAACATATGAAGGCCCAGGTTACACAAACGGCAAACCTCTCCTTTAACTTTGCATTGACCACATTGGAGGGTCTAAAAATATACAGAATATTGGAAGTCACAGTATTGAAACTATTTTAAAGCCGAGAACTTCACAATGCATTATATCCAGTTTGTGTATATCAACGAGAGATAAGTTTGATACTTTTTGGAAAGTTCCGTCACGTGTGATCCACAACCTTCTTCTGCCAGGTGAATGTCTGGTCAGGACAATCAAGGCATCTGGTGTTGCCTGGCAGCTTTTCCAGGACAGTATATCAGGTGAGGCACAGTTGATAGGCCCCCTCATCCCGGTTTTAGTGTCGACTGGGCCCATTAGTCACCTGGCAGCCTGCTTTACACTGACACCAATGACCTCCCCAAAGGAGAGCTGTAGATCACACAACGTGAGCTAAATCGGGGCCAGACCTAGTTTGCAGGATTCTGTGCAAATTGGACTCCTTTCCTGTTGTCTGGGGAGGGGGGGTCTTTGGTTTTTGCTCATGCCTTGTTTTAAATTCGCTCGTTCACGAGGAAGTGCTGTCTCTCTAGGTTGCTCTACGGGGAATGAGTCGGCGGGAAAAAAAGGCCCAAACCTGTTTTTCAAACGATTTCTACCTCTTCCCCCGCTGTAGATCCTATTACTTGGCCCAGTGAATCAATGGTCTAAGTCACATTTAATGACGCCAAAGCATATTGGTTGGCCTGTTTAAACTCTCCTCCTCTCCTGCTTCTTGTCTCCTCCAGGGTACAGTGAATAAGAGGGGGCAGTAGTGGCAGGAAATTAGTTTTTGATCACAGCCAATAGTGCACAGGCCTACATTTTTTTTAGGGCTTTGTGAAGTGCTTGTGAGATAGTTGTGCCTGATCATGTTCGACTTTGCATTCTGTATGGCTCACAGAGTCCAAGAGTGACAGTTGACTCTTGGCAAGCCAGAGAAAATGGTGTTGGAGGGTTATCTCCGATCTATAAAGCTCATCCGAGACAGCTGCATCGACACATTTTTTTTTGCACTAATTTGATTTTCGATCCCAATCCGCTGGCTGCGTGTAGTCTCTAGTAGCCCCTATGGTTTACATTTTGAGTGTCTCCCCCACTGTGAATTGCATTCTTAAAAGTTAGTCAGCCTTCTGCGTGCATCTCTCGGCGTTCTCTAGGTTTTTCTGTATCCACTCTCCGCCTTGTGTTTGCAATTTAAACCTCCTCATCAAAAGCGAGATTTTAGCATTGCTTTTCTATTTTTCTACATTCCATTTATAGTCAGCTAAATAAGCCACCACAAGATCAACTCAAACCTGTCTCCATCACTTATCATTAATCCGGGATTCTTTGCGGGTGTCGGGCCTGACTTGAGCGGACATTGATATGTTGGCTGCTAAGCTCCTTGACTTTATGTCGTTCATTCGCTCACTACCACAGCTCTGTCAGGATTAGGCCTGTTGCCACCCTGCCTACCCCTCCACTGCACATGCTAGAGTTGGGAATTCCAACCCCGCTACGGGGAAACATCCAGAGAATATAGCGGAAACTATGCAGGGACAATTGCAACTCTATCTGGAATCTGAGCCTGGGGGGGAAGCTGCTCCTTCCATTTGCATTGTCCTGTATGGGGGGGTGGGGGGGTAATATACCAATATACAATATAGCTGAAGAATCCACAGCCTGTCGGTGGTAAAGCGGTGAAAGCAGAGCGTAAATCAAACCTGTTCTCCGCTGACTCTTCCAATATCTTTTCCCATCACAGTGACATTTTATAGACAGTTATCCCCGCCAGTCTGAGCGAGTCACACCTTGGATTTGTGGCAAATGACGCTTGGAATCTTGTTGCGTCAATCCGATGTGGAGAATGAAGAAGATGAGATAATCAAACTGCGCTTTACTCTGCCAGTGGGAGGAATCAAGCATAAAAATAAATCTATGTCTGGAAAACGGCATCTGCTGTTGCTCTGCATATTTAACATAATATTTAACACTGATTGTGAATTTTCATATTGTCCACTATGCAAAGTCTGATAGTTTTGTCTGTCAGGAGACAGACTCTCAAATTGAAGCGTGTTAATTTGCCGTATGAAGACAATGACAGCGTTGAAATCATTTGAAACACGGATGTTCCTCTTCTGAGTGTTGTTGATTTTTATTTATTCATCTTTTGCACCCCCCTCGCTCTCTCTCTCTCAACACTACTAGGCCACGAGAAACATCTTTAGGGAAGGCGTCCCAATTTTTATCATCCAAGCACCGACCTGAAACAGTTTCTTCAGTTTCATCATTTTGACATCAGAGTCACGGAGTTGCTTTTCTCCCAAAAATGTCACAGTTTCTGAACAGGTGCACACATTTAAATGTAAAGTGTGGTTTATAGTGCCTTGAAATAATAAGCCTGTTGAGACTGTGCACGCTTGCATTCACATGGGACACGGTAGACAGGAGACGCCAAAAGGCACTTTCTGAACAGCACAGGGAAGCAAGGGGGAGGTACCATGTGAAAACATGATGATATGTTGCTACGGCGATGTACAAAGACTCAATGATTTTGTGTCTGTTATTATATATATACATTTTGAGTTATGCATGTAGCTATAAATTGCATCTTAATATTTTCAAAATTTTATTGCCACTTTTATTAACTTAAATGAATGTAAGAGTCCCTCCAAATCGTATTGTCATTCATAGTTTGTTAACATTACACAAGCCGGCTATAATGCATCATATCCAAGCTGGTTTGACAATGGATTATTTCACATTATGGATATATTTATGGATATTGTTATGCGGCTTCGAGAGAGAGACGATCTATAGAGATCTGTTTACTGGTAGTGATCAATGATCTGTTAAATGACGGATCAATGGCAAATCATCTGGTTTCCATTGGCAATAGAAGCCCTTATTCTATTATTAATTATTCATATTTAATTGTATTATTATATAAGTAATAACCTGGAGCCACAACTTTACTGGACCAACCGTGCCACGTGAGACCACCATGTCCAAATCCTCCATCTGCTTCCTTGCTACAAGCACCAAACAGCCTGCATGCAATTATAAATAGAAACTGACTATTGACTAAAACTTATTAATAGACTTACTAATAAATGAAAAAAAATAAAATGTATGTCAACAATTCACAAGTACTGATCCCCTTTGTTCAGTACTTGGTTGTACTCTTACAGCTATTACCAGTAGTGTTGGATGACTCTGATGTAGGGACAAAGGACTGAATGATTGGTTCAGATTATTTATGAGTTAGTTATTAGTTACTGGTTATGATTAGTTCAGAGAGAATAAACCTTTTAGATTACTCGGAAGTCGGGAGTCACTCTTCCAAAAGAGTCGGCTGTTTGCGAATCTGTAACTGCAGACTCAATTTTCATATTAAGAACAAAAAGAGCCGAGGGTCTGAACTCACCTTACACCAACTGAATCAAATGAACAAATTACGTAACGAGCCTAATCTTCAAAGAGAGCCAAACTTTTCATCACTACTCTGATGGAGCAGGATTTGCCTATTCCAACTTGCTCAAGATGTACCAGGTCAGTTGGGGAGCGGACATCAGTTTTGAGGTCTTGCCACAGATGTTCAATGGGGTTAGAGGGTTTAGAGAGACGGCCCGATCGAGGCATTGTGGCTGTAGTTTCATGTTTTTCTACTGAGGTATGATGAACTGCACTGAGCTCTGAGGTATGTGCTGTGAAGTATTCAGTGCCTTTGAGATGGTCTTGTACCTTCCCCACATCTGTGCTTCACTATAATTATATCCTAGACTTAGCCTTGAATGCTCCTTTGTCTTCATTTTGTTTTCTTTGCGGGAAATATTCATATGAATTAATGGAAAACAGGTGATCTACCAATTTCCAGCAAAGACGGAGATCATCGACAAGTTTGGTGAGTCCAAAGTGGTATATTGCGCATAAGCAAAGATGACCTTGTTAATACAAGTACTTACAGTTATAATTACTTTTTAAATCGTAAATATTTTCATCGTCCTCAAATGTCAGATGGTTCATGGATTTGACTTCCGTTCACTCACTTTTGTATTAAGAGTACAGGTCCACTACAAAACTTAAAGCAGCTGTCGAAACCTTCAAAAGATTACAATTATTCTGGTCTGTTGAGTCGACCGTTCAGATGAAAGACTAACAGCTGGTTTAGGTGTGGACAGGGAAAAGTCACAATTCACCTGAGAATGGGAAACAAATGCACGTCCATTTTGTTTCGTCCCCTTATTTGCTATGATATACGTATCTTTAAAGGGGCTTGTTTTAGACGTGGTCCTTCTTTTTTGCTGGCGCTAAGCAATTTGACTTCAGGAAAGAACCGGGCGCAAGCGGAAATGTTCACGGAGCGATCCGTGGACCTGTGACAAGAACTTCCATCCATCACACTTATCGAGGACGTTAGACGCAGGAACAGGCTCTCGGGGCGGATGGCATTAAACAATAGTCTTTGTAGATAAAACTAGTCCAAAAAATGCAGAGCCACGGGGAAGGAAAAAAGCCTGGAGGACATGCAGTCTGAGAAACTCTTGTTCAAAAGAAGCCAGTAAATCTTTGTAGGTTTTGATTTCTTTTGATAGTTTGACTTATCCAACCTATATCTATCTATTTTTTTTTTGTAAAAATAAATCCTATCAAGTTCTTTAGCTTCGTTCAGGTATTTTCTTTCCTATATATATATATATATATATATATATGTGTGTGTATACTTCTGGCATTGATTGATAAATTTTATTTGTAAGCGATGATAAGTTGTTCCATTGAACAAATCTTTTAAATGACTCAGAAGTCACGATATGCCGCGAGTGACTCTCGATTCGTGAACAAGCCACCCATGCCGCCTCAAGCTCCCTCTGGCTGATTTACACTTTGTATTCTACTTAAATAAATAATTTTGACAGAATTAAATGGTTCTTGTGGCAATCCCATTCACAACAAGCAAAACCAAATTATTCAAACAAAGCGAGTAGGAAACGAGTGGGAAACTGAACTAATGTTTTGACTGAGTCACTCGTAGAGAAACAAACCTTTCATCAATAATTCATTGGGACCAGGGAGCTTTGTAGCTCAGCTGAAAGCCTCCATACCCCGATACCAACCTGGAATAGGTGGAGACAAGGCCAGAATCCGCAGTCTGTCTTCCAGTCAGAACATTGGCCTAAAATGTAGGGGTAACTCAAAGGTGACAAACAAACAAACAGCCCAACATCCTCTTCTTCCAACTTAGAACCATTGGTCCATTTAACCCCTTTTACCTTCCACCGGTGAAGGAGAAGGTCAATAACTTTGCTTTATTATCACGACAGCTGTGATGCGTCCGTCTCTTGCTTGGACAGAGTTTACCAGCCGGGGATTGGTTATTTCAGAGGTGGTTATTTCAGTGGTTATACAGAAACACAAACTTTTTTCCAAAGCCTTTCCAAGCAACATCATGCAGCTTGTTTTTTGGTTTTCTTTGCCTTGTATGAGCTAGAGAACAACCACTCAGATCCATGCGCAGGCCTCCCATCTAGGGAAACCATCGTCAGAATCTGACACAAGCTTTACACAACTACATCTGTAGAGCGGGAAACAGTAAATTAGGGTAGAGCGAACTCTGGAAAGAACTCCATGAAGAAGAGCCACCATTGATAAACCACTGTCAAAGTTCAACTTTGCCCCCACCATGATACAACCAACCATGCAATACTGTATCTGGACCTTACTGTACCAACATTACATTGCATTGCATTTAGCAGACGCTTTTATCCAAAGCGACTTACAATTATTCAAACACCGACGGACGCAGCCATCAGGAGCAATTAGGGGTTAAGTGTCTTGCTCAAGGACACTACAGCATGCTAGCAGGAGGAGCCTGGGATCAAACCAGCAACCTTTAGATTACTAGACGACCAGCTCTACCTCCTGAGCTACCGTCCCGCCCATCACAATGCATTGTGGAATGTGCTTGTAAGCGTGGTATGCTGTGTTTGGACACCGGATGTGTCATCCAGGAGCTTTTCACATATCATTTGATGCATAGTATGGTTTCAGACATACTGCATAGATAGTGGTAGATAGTGTGCGAGTATGCCTTCAGATGCAGCATGTGTCTTTGTGTTTGCATCTTGTTCTCAACACCTTTCTGTCTTTTTGCTTTTTGGTGAAAGGTTTTGTTTACAGTGAAGATCAAGTAAAAATACATTCAAGATTTGTTTGTATTATGTGCAGACTGGTTTCATGGGGGTCAGACTGTTTCCACACAATCACTGCTATGTAGAGAGCTGCTTTAAAGGAGGGTTTGTAATTACTTCACCTCTTTAATTATTTACCCATCTCAAGCGCATTGTAAAGTGATGGAATTATTCATTTGATTTTCACAACAATGTTTGAGATCTACCACTGTTCTACACCTAAGCTTTGAAACATGAAGTATGGCACAAGGCCAAACATGTTCAAGCAAAATATTAATGTAACTCCTCAAGACAAATACAAAAAGTGGTCAAGGTTAGCATTTAACGCTTCATAACTTTCCTTTTTACCCATGTATCATGTTCGGTTAAAATGAATCAGACAAACTACGTTTGAGTGCATTACACTCTGTTAAAAAATGCCTTAAAATATAAAAGCCGGAACATCTTGAAAAGAAACATTTTATATTTTTCTTTCCAGATAAATGGCCTTAGCCACTTCTGTCCACGACATTATTCGGCTAACTTTGAACATATAGGGTTTTCATTAACTAAGATCACAATTTTTTTAAATAGAACTGTAGAGTTTTAATGTTTACTAATCTGAAACTCTGAAAGAGAACATTTCAAGACATCTTTCCTTATTTTAAATATTTAACATGAAAAGATCATTTATATCATTTATATCAAGATTTTTTTTCCTGTTTTTGAGAAATTCCATTGGAAGATAATATAGCTAGATTCAACGTTTTTTGTTCTTTCGTTTTTTTGTTCTTTAAGACATTTTTTGTGCAGATATTTTGCAGTGTTTAGCCATTCAGCACAGGCTCGCATAGTGTCGCTGTGAGTCGTGTTCCAGATTGGTGCCCTAATTAACTAACGAAGGCCGAGGACGACCGAGGTCCTGACCTCTTTCTTGGTTCGACCCCAAAGGAGGTGCTCTGCATCTAGCTAGCCTCATAATCAATCCAGAGCTGCAGAAGCCCTATCTGGCATATCAATGCCAACTGGGCTATTATGCAAAGTACAGCGGCTATCTGCAGGGACCACTATGACTTGTCCTAAATACGTACAATGTGAAACCGTTTTGATAGAGTTCAACCTTTAAATCGTAGTACTTTTACACACACATGGAGACATCATTGCGGAGGGGACGTATCCCAATGTAAACCACGGAAGAAGTCATGCTGACCTCACTTCCGTAAACAAGACGAGGATCCCTTGGTTTCACTTGTCTGTGAAAACTTTCATCACCTTGTTGTAATGGATTACGAGAAGCGGTTGGTGGAAGATCTAAATCATATCGCGGACCTTAATCTGACCAGTCAGTGTAAGCAGCGTATACTGGACTAGTCAGTTTTCCGACAGCGATGCCTAATCTGATACCGGCGTTATCCCGAAACTTGGAGAACATTTCAAACAGCGGATTTCAACCTGAATATGACGATGAAACAGAATATTTTCAGGAACCACCGAAGGATTCCGACGACACCCCCGAAAGAAGTTGATGACATGATAAAATCCGTTTAGGTTGGTGATGCAGATTATGAACAAGTAGTAATGACAAGATTCTCAAGTTTACCTGCAAATGCAGCCAGAGGCGAAAAGAAAATGAAAAGAGGCCCCAAACAGGCTCTCAGAGTGTAGCTGGGGTAGGGTTGGGGTTAGGCCACATAATAACTCCAACATCTGTGAAGATATTTGTCATACGCACATTTATATATTAAATGACAGACCAAGGCTGATATACAGTAACTCATATTATTGATAGACTTTACATTTTGTTGTGTTGTCCACACTTTTAAACTCCAAAATAATTCCACTTTTATATAACATGTATATTCTTACTGTTAAATAAAAGTATTTTTAAAAACAAAAGATGTTGTATGTAGATGATGCTGATCAACATTCCCTCAAAACACAAGAACAATGCAGAGATTGCCCCATTCAGCAGGGTGTCAAGTAGCCATGCGGCTGTGTTTGTCCTCCAACCATTTGCATTGTAGGAGCTGGCTGAATAAAGCCAAGTGTGGGGGAAAACTTTGAAGATGATTATCTCAGAATCACAGATTGCCACACCCTTGTCATTAACAAGACATAGCTTTAACAATATTTGCTTGATTTGCACAAGTGACAGCTTGTTTTGAAGCTCTGATTCTTCCCTTTCAAATAATGTGAAAAAAACTCAAAAGCCACCATATGTACCAAAAGTCTGCGGTGGCTCAGAAATGTCTTCGCATTTTTAATTAATTTGTTTCTGGTCAATGTATGCTCACATCTGACTCCACTAAGTTGTTACCGTAAGAGAAATATGTTGATAGTCTCATCCCATTGATTATTGTAAGAGCAGATTAATTGCTAATTCCTAACTCTAGCTCTCTAACTTTAACTCTTTACAAGTCAGCCTTTGTGTCCGCTCTCAACCGGAGAGCATCAGTGAGATCAACGACAGCACAAAAGGGAGTATCTGGAAAAAACTACATGATTGTCAGCTGTCTTCAGCCGCTCAGATTGGCTTCTCTTGCTACAGTATAAGCTTCCCTAGTATAATGAGTGTCCGAGGAACCGCTCTTCAACACCATGCCGGCAGTCCCAGCGGAATTGTTGGCGGTGGCTAAATGACCCAGAGAGACATTTCTGGCAGTGCATTGCTCGGGGTGAGTCTCGCTGACAACAGCGTGTTAAACTTGAGTTTAAGACAGTAATAGGTAGGCTAACTGCCTCATTATCGTCCAACTGAAGACCACAATGTTTAAGACCGCACCACACGGGAAACACCCTAAAACAGTAAATCTACTGAGGCAGAGCTTCTGCCAGTGCTACAGCAGAAATTCTGTGAAAAATGCCTTTTTTTTTTTTAAATCAACGCCAAATTATGTCCAGAAGAAGAAGTTAAGCTAAGGAAAAACATGCACATGCATAGCCATGTACTGATATGACAGAATCACGTACTGTAATAAGAGCTGTGCAGGCTACCAAAAAACTTTACAAATACACTCCTTTGCAATTCCTCTGTACAGAGGCGTAAATCAAAAGAAACAAAAATAAGCAAAACAACAGATGATCTGCCTTTGGAAAGGGGAGGAAGTGACATTTAAAAACAATTTTGCCTGTGTGAGTATACCAGGTCCATAGACTGTATGGCCTCCCTTTAGTCCTTACACTTCTGGGGTGATGAGCTGTTTAATTTTGTATTCTTATAAAGCTGATAATGAGGCTTGTAACACGGCAAACAATTGTGCAGGGAGAGCTCACGCCAAAGTAAGGATTAATGCTGATGGGTGGCCTACACCAGAGTGCAGGAAGAAAAGGAAAGATAGAACGAGACAAAGGGAGAGAAAGAGAGCCAAAGGTGGTGCAATCAGTTCAGTATGGAGATACATCATCACTGGCGATGTGGTGCTTTCAGTCATATGTGACACACCACAGCAAAACCCTCTGTCGTGCATTTCTAAAATCGCAAACGAGCCGCCAAATTTGCCAAAGTTGAAAAAACATTTCTAGAAGGAAAATTAGATTTTTCCAGATTTGTGTTCCTTGGTGTTTTTGTTTTATCTTTCAACGTAATTTCAAAACCGACTTTGATTTATAAATAGAAGATTAATGTTCAACCGTTGAGTTAAATATTCCCGTTAGATTACACGGGGAAACACAGTTCACTGAACAGCTCCAACACCGACTGATGATTTCCTTTAAAGCAATTATCCAGGTGAAGATCATCCCTCCATATTCCATGTGATGTGAAGTCACAATGTGAAATTGTTTTGAAAGAGTTCGACCTTTAAATCGTACTAGTTTTACACACACCCGGATTATTGTGTAGGTGGCTTAACCCACGGAGAAGAACAGCTGATGTCACTTCTGTACAGTTAAATAAAAGTTTTTTTAAAAACAAAGATGTTGTTGTGTGTGGATGACTGTGTTCAACATTCCCTCAAAATACAAGAACAATGCAGAGATTGCCCCATTCAGCAGGGTGTCAAGAGGCTATGTTCCAAGTAGCCATGTGGCTTTGTTGGTCCTCCAACCATTTGCATTTTGGGAGCTGGCTGAATTGGTCCAAGTGTTGGGGAAAATTTAAGGGTGATTATCTCAGAAACACAGTTTGCTGCACCCTCGTCATTAACAAGTCATGGCTTTAAAAAAATTTGCTTGTCTGCACAAGTGACACCTTGTTTTGAAACTCTGATTCTTCACTTTCAAATGCTGTGAAACAAAAAAGGTCAAAAGGTACCAAATGTACCTAAAATCCACCGTGGGTCACATAAGGTTAATGGCTCGGCGATTGCTAATGTTCCAACAGCACATTCAGGTCCTAACTCTCTTTTCAAAAAAATCCAGTCATAAGTTCTACAACTAGAAGTGTACTGGTGCGTGAAAAGTCTTTAATTTAGCTTTTAACTGGGAAAGCTTATCAAAGTGATTATGAGGGGCTGACTATCAAGGGCAATATGACAGCTGAAATTCATTACTACTTTCTGACTGAGAATGTCACTAGTAAGTGCATAACAGTCAGTGTATCTAATCCAATCTAATAACTATAAAGGGAGGAATCTCTGTGTGTCTGTACAGTATGTTGTATATACGTATGTATGTCCTTTGATTATCTTGACAATCGTTCATCTGATCTACTTCACCCTTGGCGGGTGTATTGCTGGGGACGGAAGGGCATGCAGTGTCGAATTTGGTGCAATATGGACATACAACACGTGTTATATTGACAAACAGCGAGGAGTGAACCAGCGGGTGGCGGGGCTTCAGGGTTTAGAGTGTCTTTCCTCGTGTATGATTTTAACCGGCAGTTTCAGCTTTTATCAGGACTGAATCATTGACATTTTGCCGTAAAAATGCCCTAGAAAGAAACAATTTAGAAACATTTCTAACGGCAGGTAGTCGTTTCAGTTAATTCAATAAGGTCTTTCAGTTCCTCAAAGTACTAGATATTAAATTACAAAAGCCCATTTTCATTTTCAAAGTCTAGAGGCTGGTCGCCATCTCAACAAACTTCGGAATCAATCCTCGTCTGCATTAGAAATCAGAACCTAAACTTGTGATATGAACATTCGGTCCATTTGGATCCCTTTGAGGATCCATTTGAAAGCACACATTCATTCACGCACTGCCCTCCCGCCAGTAGCCGAGGCAGAAAGGCACAGCTGAATGAAAACATGCCGTGTCCCAGGGATCGGATTCAGAAAAGACTCCTGACCCTAAATCCCGACAAAGCTCTCCAAGGCCGGCTCCAAACTAATTCTGCGCACCTTTCCTCTCTCTGCTGAGCCGCCGTATCATCCTCTGGCAACCAGACACGAGCCGCGTTTTGAGACTCACACTGGTGGTAGGGCTCCACGGACATACCAGTGGGTAAAGTAATGAGGGGATGGGAACGAGCGATGAAACACGAAAACCACAACTGGCGGGCTGCGGCCGAGGACGGGGCGGGGGGGGGGGGATTATAATTGACTGGAACTGACACTGGCTCCTTGAGATAGCACAAGGCGGGTTGGCTAATTGAAAAATGAGAGCGCCTTTCTAATTGACTCCTCTCCAACTGCTCTCCTTTTGAACCGAGCGCCATTTACTGCAACTTGAGCTCAATCCAATGGCTGTGGTGGACAGCACTTCTGAAACAAAAAGAAAAACACTGCGCGCACATTGATCCATAAGCTACGTTATCTACAGGGAGGAAGGCGGCGATTCCCCCACCACCCATGCAGAAAATCGGCTTGAGAACTTCTCTCTGGACAAAAATAAAAAAAACTGAAAATTCTAAATCTTGTAATGAACACTTTGCTATCGCACGAGGAGAGAGCGAGAGAGGGATGGTAGCAATTCCCGAAAAAAAGAAAATAAAAATAAATGATTCTCGCCACTGAGGCGCTGTCTGTATCGCTGGCGCACAGCTGCCGCTTGGATATCCCTTGGCTGCAGGAGGAACGTTAATCCATCTGCTGGCTGCCGCCTGGTCCTCAGCCGGGCTGGGGTTTCCACGCCGTGTTTGTAGTCTCAATCAAACACGACAATGTGTACTCTTGCATACAGATCAGGTAATAGGCCAGGCATGCATTTGGTTAAATACACAACATTGAGTAAATACACAAACACACCCGCACACAACCAGCAGTCGATGAGTGGTTATGATTTCGAGGAGGCAGTAATGCGAGGCACTAAAAAAACATTGCCTGTGACAATCTTACAGCTTGCAGGAACTACGACTACTTACTGAGTGTTTTACTGATGATTGGTTTTAATCATAACTTTATAAATAAGCTGTATTCCAAACGCATGTGCTTCACCATCACCAAACTCTGCATTAGACAGAGCAATCTCTTCAAAAGACTACCTGAGTGGACGTACCAGAGTCCATGCAGCTGGATCCTTCCTGCCTCTGAAGACGAGAGAATATGAATCCTGTGGAACTGACCCCAGCCCATTTCTGCCTTGACTGTCATCAATAACTCAAGTTATGTCACGTCTGTACATGATTTCTGGCTATTGCCGCCGCTGTCATCAGTATAAGTACATGTGCCAGCTTGGAGACCTTGACAGGCTTTATAGTCGTATTTTGTCATTTCTAGATGTACAGGGCGACCTCCCCAGGGCCAGGAACCTGCCGCATCCAGTTTTACATCGCTTGTCTAATTCGCCATCTTCTGCAGATCCTTTTCCATGAAGGAATGGAGTAGTATAAAACTTTTTTTTATGTAGCCACATAATGGGCAGGAGAGGCCAGTGAGGCCACTGCACTACATATGTTCATTAATGTCATTCATGCACTCACTGTCAATTATTTAATAAAATATGATTTCATTTAACTGCTTCTGAATTCAGGTGAAGACTGAATTTCCTTTCACAATTGCCTTCCGTTTTTATAGCAATTATGAAAGCAAAAGATGCAGACGAGCTGAGCACATTACACTTAAACTGTGTCTATCATTGTGTGTCTGAAGTGTGTGAATCTAAACCTTTCACATGTCCCCTTTCAGACATGTAATCTATCCCTAAAATGTTCATGGGGTCATGTGTGAATGGGAGCAGGGATTGATATTCCAGGAAATCTGTACCGGCAATTTCCCACCTCAAGACGTAGTGTTGTGAATGGAAGCAGTAACATTGCCGGAACAAGCACGTGAAGTGCTGGTAGGGGTGAAGGTGAATTGGAATAAGGTATTGGCAAAGAGAAAATAGTGGTTTTTTTGTGCATATTTATTTTGTACAAATAGCTAAAAGATTATTTTTTTATTTAAGAAAAAAAAACATTGACAAAAATGGCGAGTCCGATCCAAACCGTGGCGCCCAGCTGCAAAGACAAGAAACGGAATGCAGGTCCAGTCTCTATGGTGACAGGTCTTTATATTCTTAAACCCAGACCCTAGACGTGTCTTTTAGAGTTAGGGATGGAGAGGGGCACGACACGGTGTATGCTAGTTCAGGAAGTATGACGTGCTTTGAGTGCGGTAACATCCTGCACAAGGGCTTCGCCTGCCCGCACCGGCTGCACCGGAACCTGGAGCCAGTGAAGGAGCAAGTGGAAAGGGAGAGGTAGAACGGGTGGAGAACGTTCCTTCTCTGGAGACAGAGAGTATAGGAGAGGTCGAAAATGATCACACTGATTTCATAACATTGCGTTAGGGTGATTGCATCCGGGCAGAGATGCCCGTCACCATGGAAACTTAATAGCAGGGGGGTGATTTTCAATTGTTAAATTCTTTCCCCAAATACAATGAATTGTGCCATATGTCCAGGTTTTAAATCAGCCAGTGTCGGAAGTCAGCCCACATTTTTGCATGTCCATGTAGTTGATAATCCACTGCCCCAGTATGATGAAACAATGGTTACCTTAGGAGTGATGATACGTATGTGTATGTATGTGTGCTGGAATCTAACAACAGAGTCTTTTGTGTTTTTTGTTTTCCATAATGTTAGGAACTGTCCAGAAGCTTATTCGGAACTTTACCAGCATAGCAAAACTGCATGCAGTTCTGTTATCTGGTGCCCCCCCTGTATTTCTAGGTATAGAATAAATGTATATTATCAGCAAGACAAACTGTCTTCTGTACGCCAATTTCCCTGAGTGAAATTTGTGTAAGTACATTTCACTCTGAAAATAGATTACTGAACCGTTACAGAAATAAAGAAATAACCTGAACTGAACATAAATGCCGAAAGCAAGGCTGATGCTGTTCAATTCATGGCTTGTGATTTTGAAATGAATGGTGATGATACTCACAATGTGACATATTATCTGAAATATTACAGGTATGTGTTATCAAACCACCAGAAGGTTGGATGAGACCCTGTTGTGGTGTGTGGGGTGTGGATGATTGTGTCGGCTGCAGCTGCAGATTGAATAAATCGCCAGATGCAGCCGACACTCATGTCTCTGTGCTCGGCTACTATCTAACGACTAACTACTGTCCCCAACCCACACCCATCAACACCATCACACGCATATCTCATGGTACGGTTCCAATTCTTAATCACGGGGACTTTGAATTCATCAGCAGATGCTGTAACATCAATATTGCGTGAAAATTATCATTTAATAATTAAGGTTGCAGCGCGCAGTCGCAAAGAGGCAAAACTAGTTGGTTTTATTTCATGGTGAGTTGCGTGCCAGCTTGGATAATTATAAGCCATTTTTTGCCAAGTCCCATTTTTCACAAGAGTTTGAATCAGTTATTTGTCAAAAATGTATGGCAGTGACTTCCTAATCAATGTTTTGCAGCAAAGAGTGCCATTGAAAAGAAAAACATTACATAGCTCAAAACCTACTGGATACGGCCTTTTAATGAAATATTTAGCACAGCAATTTGTGATGCTATGAAAGAAAATCATCCAAATGGACTTTGGCCACTCAATGAGACAAAATCACATCCAATTTAGTTGAAAGGCTTGAGGAAAGGGAAACACACACACACACACACACACACACACACACACACAAATATCTAACATGGTAAACCCAATGCTCCATCATTTCATTCAGCACCGGGTGCTGAATGCGACCGCAGCAGAACTTTGCAGCTAAATGAGATATAAATTCATACACAGGGTTTCCCCCAGAAGAGTTGTTAGGCCCAGTGGCTAGTGCGGGGGCGGGGCGTGGCGGGGGGCGTCCCGTTACACACGGTGCTATTTTTGTTTAATTAAATTCTTAGATCAGGGCTATTTTATAGATTTTAAATGAACTAAACCCATATTTGTCCTTCATTACTATATTTTTCACATGTTAACAAATAACGGACAGTTTGTATGAACCGGACGTTATTAATAGTGATAACGTTTACGCCTCTTTTATCTGATTGGCTGAGGGACCATAATGTGACATTGATGACGGTGTCATACAGAGGAATACAAAGGATTTCAAGCGGTGCGCTACAAACGATAACGTGAGTGAAGGCGTGTGTGGCGGCTTCGGAGCGCTGGAGGGTGGAGATTTCAATCGGCAGCTCGGGCATGGCACCGAAATGAGGCAGCAAAATCAAGCGTTGCGATTCGGTCTGGAAGGTGATCATGATCATGTTTTGAGAGTTTTCAGAATGTGCACGGAGAGGAGGGGCTGTTCACAGACATTGTCAATATGTGTGAAAGAGAGAGAGAGAGAGAGAGAGAGAGGGAGGGGGGCAATCAATGCCCTGTGCGCAGCTCTACAATGAAATAATACTTTACCCATTTCAATGTTGATATTTTCATAGTTTAAAAAACAACCTTAAAAATGCATTAAAAAAAACAAAACGCTGATGCTTAGGCCCTGCAGGGGGTGTACTGCAATCCTGGCGGGATGCCTGGCTTGTAATACACTGGGGGACACCCTGCATACATGAAAATGCACCATATTGGATTATCAACAACACAGAGAGAGGGTTCAGCATGAAATATTGATCTCACAGCAACTACATGACATTTAATCAAAAGCCCTTTTCTAAAAAGCACGGCGGTTGGGGCCATAGATAAAAAAAGATAAATTCTATTCATTGTTTTACGTGAGAATATTACATTATGAGCACAGCCGCAGTGCCTCCCCACAGTGTCTGGAATAACGGAGTCAACACTGTTTATCCGCAAAGTAATTCAAAAGAGACTTAAATGAGCCCGCGTGAAGCAGCCGCACGATAAACTTAAGCTTGTTAGGTCAACGACAACGAAATAGAATTGGGACTTTATGAAAAGCGTCACGGCACCGGCGTGGTGTCCAAAACCATTAGCCACGCAGCACTGCTTAACTTGTGTGTACGCGGCGAGAGGCCAGCGACAGTTCGCGGCACTTTCCTTTTGAGAACCTTTTCCAAAAGCCACATGTCTGAAATTAACTTTTGCTTGTGCTTACATCGGCAGGGGGGGGCATAGCAATATAGTCTCCTCCCCATGAAATATATGCAAAGTAATTTATGACGGTGCTTATAACCCATTAGAATTTCGCGTCTCGGCTCCCTCGACCCTTGCAACCATCCCGCCCCTCGTTGTCTGTCGCCTCATAATTTGGTCTCGTTTATAAAATAATGTAAATTCTGGAACCGCAACCCCTCCTCCACCCCCACCCCCACCCCCCAGTGTGGCAAAGAACAGTTCGCTGTGGAACTCGTGGAACTAATAGGCTCCTGCTGGGAAACCAAGTCGACCTTAGAAGGGGGTCTGGAATCCAGATAAGATAGAGCGGATGGTTTGTCTGTCTGTCTGGTCGACCTGGAACATTGTAATCTGCTTGTTATCTGGCGAGCTAGAGATGCTGGGGGGTGGGGGGCGGGGGCGGGGGGGTGATTGAGAGACTCCATATTCATTTCTTAAAAGGAGCAATTGCTACGGAAAGATTGATCAGCTTTAATTGAATCCCCCCCCGCCCCCGGCCCCCTTTCCCATTTTTTACAAGGACACCTCGCCTGACACTCTGAGACCCCGGGTGTGCAGTATGAAATGGGTCTGGATGCGGCAGCAGCGGCTCGAGGGGGAATGTGGTAGGATTTAAATGCCGGTAAGGAACGGAAAAAACAGCAAAGCTCCTTTTGTTTATCTCACCAATATATTTGAGGATGTATTTGCCGCTTCGTAGTCAGAGGAAGATGCTTTGCGTTTTTTCTGGTAAACCATCAAGCAGGTATTTCTCAATTATTCCGAATAGCAATAGAACCAAAAAAAAAATCAAAAATAATCCAGGTTTTTCTTTATTTTATTCCAGTTGAATCATCAGTGAATCATCGTTAAATCTCCCTTTCCTAATTGTTTGCACTGATGATTCAACTGGAATGAAATACAATTAGGGGGCCAATTTAGAAGAAATAACAGCGCAGCACTGCACATGAAAGTTTAATATGGAGAGGACAACACTCTCCTCCTAATGGATGGCTACATCTTTTAACAAAGTCAATTGGGGAGATAACTTGATTGCCGCGCAAGCGCTAATGTATTGATCGTTTCCCAATAACCCCAACAATCATTATGGCGTTTAACGATTCGGCATCAAAGCCAATAGAACCAAGCTGTTTATCTCTGCATTTGATATTGTCTATTTTGGTATTTTAGACCTTGAAAAAGAAGAAGAAAAATTTGATCTTGGTATTTTACTTTGTGTATTACAGTTTGCTTGCAGCCGTTTGTGTACAGCATATGATGCTGTTCTGTGTTTTACTTTGTCGATTTATATTGGCCAGGCTGCTTTCCCGAGCTGTATTTATGTCCTCTTGGGATTGCACTGTTCCTCTATGTGCGTATGTACTGTATTGCGTCTTTTATGCGTGGGTGGCCGACCCAGTTTTTCACTTTGGGATTAACAAAGTCTTCTATCAACAGTTTTCTATCTAACGACTTGTATCCAAAGTATCCTATATAAGTCTTCTATCTATAGTCTTTCACCCAAAGTCTTCTTTTGAAAGTCTTCTATCCATCTAATGCTCTTGTTTGCGTGGTCGCTGCTTTTAGTCCCTGTGTGGAGCCTTGACTTGCTCAGTATTATATCCGTTATCATTTCGAAAACCTGTAAAACCCCCGGATTGGATTGTACAACGAAGTGAAAGGCTACCGGTGAAGTTCATGAATATCAATGAAGAGAGAGAACTACTAAGGATGAGTGCAAATACTTTTGTGCCACTCTCAATAGCGTAAAAATAAAAAGTAAAACCCAACTGGGGAACATTCTACCAGGGGCTTCTTCTCCGAAGTGAAATGTTAGGGTGTTGCTTGCAATTTACACTTGTGTCTCACGGTGATGATTTATTAATTTATTAAAAAGTGTGTGTGTGTGTGGGGGGGGGGGGGGGGGGGATTTCTATATGGACGTGCCAGCACAGCTGTTTTGGTGTTTTGGCGGCTTTTTGCTTACTTGTTGAAAGGGAAAGGAGATAAAACTCATTATCATTCTGTGTCGATAGATAGCAGCGGGCGGTTGATATGAATATCAAAGACTGTTGGCATAACGTGAGATGAATCCAAACTGGTGAGATTCTGTCTGTATTCCACTGCGGTTCAAACTCATTCAGACCGAACATAATCCTTTGCACAGCGAGTGGAACGTGACTCCATTCTCGTTGACAAAAACACACAGGAGGAAGGAGGGATGTTAAAGCAGGAATGTTAACAGTGCCAGTCGGCAAGGAAATACAAATTAAAACGGATGTCCTAGACGAAAATTGCAATGAGTCAACTAGCCTAGCTCCTGTAAAATTATGGGAAAATCTATTATGGGCAAAGTTTATTTTCATCAATACGTTTTCTATGACCCGCAATTCCAAAATGCAACTCATCCAATATAATTTTTGCACAGCGCACATATCACCCGACACAAAATGTTCAGTACGGGATTCCTAGGATAAAGAAGTTCTCATTGTTCCCTCAATACTAGAGATGACTACTTTCATGCCATCTGGCTCCGCCCACCTATCCAAAATCACCAAGAAGCTATCAACCCTTTTGGTTCACAGCCTTCCAGTTTCCCCGTCTATGTCTCCTCGGTGACCTCTCTTCACTTGACCCCACACCAAAACACACCACCGACCTATTTTGATCACCTTAACAATTGCCAATAAAATAATATTACTCAATTGGAAAAACAGAGTTAATCTTACCACATCCCAATGATTACACATATTAATAGAATACATCCCAATGGAAAAACTATTGACAATATCCAAAACAAGGCTGATTCATTGAATGTCATATGGCCTACTGGGCATGGTCCTGTGCTGGGGCACGGTCAGGTGATTCGGGTTTGACATGCTTGGAGGACTCGCACACCCACGCCCCACAATTTTAACTGCAATTACCAACAGCACACATTGAGCACTGGGGTTTCCGGGGTGGTGTGGGGGTGTGGTTGGCTGGGATGTGACCGGGTGGGTTCAGGTCCTGGCGGCTTGCTGGTGCCGGGTGGTTTCTGCCAGGTAGGGGGGGGTTGGGGCTGTCATCCAAGTGTCCTGGGCCGAGTGCACTTGGCTATGTGTGTGGGAGCTCGGGGCTTGTAGCCGGGTGTGGCATCTAGCCGAATGCGGTACGGTGGGCATTGCCTTTGCGCGGGGCGTTGGTAGGCATGGGGGTCCCGACGGCGCGCCTGCCGGGAACGCAGTTCTGCCAGGGTTGTCGGGACCTGGCTCCGGGCTTGTGATCCTTGCCTGGAGTTCTGCACGTGCAGATGCGTCTTGTGCCTGCTCATGGGGGTGGGTTTTATGTGTGCGCTTTGGGGGTAAAGGGTCTCCTCGTGCTCTCTGGGACGGGTTCATGCTCCTCTGGGCCCTGCGTGGGTGTTTCTCCGTGGGCTCCTGACTTCCCTGGGGGCTGGGGGGTCTTCTGTGGCTACGGGGCATGGTGCTCGGGGCTTTCCTGCAGCCAGGGAGTATTTATATGGCTGCGGGACTCAGGGGTGGCTTTTCCGCTGCTTGGAGGCGCTACGATATAATTCTGACCTCATGCACCGGAACTGGTTTTGACGGGTCCTGTGCACTCACCGGTGGACACACACGCACGCACGCACGCACGCACGCACCCACACACACACACACACACACACACACACACACACACACACACACACACACACACACACACACACACACACACACACACACACACACACACACACACACATCGTTTTCCAAAGAGGGGGATTGGTGGCGGTTCTGTGTAACAAAAAGCTGTGCTCTTGTCATCACACAGGTCGTCCACAGGACAGAGTTATTGCAGCAGTTCTTGATGATTAAAGAATGAATAAAGGGCTGGAGTGCAGGTTGAGAAGTTGAACTCCACTTGCAGACTAACTCTGTCCTAGATGCAGTAGCATACAAATTCTCTGTGTTGTATGCCTAGCATGCTGACCGCACATGAAAAAAAAATATACCTTTTAGTGTCTGAATGGCTTGTTTTCAGTTATTTCAGTGTGTTTTTATGATGAGTAAAAGTAAAACCATAAAAGAAGATCTTAGTTGTTTCAAATGCAGCTGCATTCTGAACAATCTTTGACAAATAAATATTTGTGCCTGCACTGATCTCCCCACCTCTTTATTCTCACCACATACCAAATAACCACACCACATAACAAAAACTTCACCCATGTTACATCCCGCCATCAAAGACTGTGATGCTCTCATGTTTTGACTCCTGAAAACAAATGTACGTGTCATTTTATTCAGTAATGTATGTACATCAAACAGTGGTAAGGGATGAGGAGATTAGGTGCCTGGCGAGGTGGGGAATCAGCCGCACCAGTGGCTGCAGACTGCTGCAGGTGTAGAAAATGGTATTCATGAAAACAAACATCTTCCCTGCCCTTGAAAAAGGAGGACAAGCATCCTGAAGTAGGGCAAGTCACCGTCTCCCAAGTGAACGGGAACACATATAGGTCCAATAGAGACACCAGCTGGTTTTCTCTCCTGATCCACCCGTGGACAACACCAGCTACAACTGATTCATACACGGGCAGACGGAAGTAATGCTGTTATTTGGAGACATCGAAAGTTTCAGAGGACAAAGTTTTGATGCAAATCTCAATCAGCTGATAGCAACAGCACACAGGGAGTAGCAGAATGGGTGCCATAAAGGTCACGTTGCGTGAAAGCATACAATTTTGTCGCAAAACGGCTAAATTAAGCTGAGCTTTGGCTTTGAGTAGAATTCCCACAGTATCACAGTTTACCGACAGCCAGGAAAGTTTGACTTTCCATTACAGACTCAAAAGTATGAGCAAGATCGACAAATAAATCCACAATTCACAGAAATCCTCCATTAAGGAGCCCGTCTGTCAAGACAATCCTAACCAGTAGACTAGCCCTATTCACCGAACAACAAAAGTTATTTCCATGAATTACACAACTCACCTGTTGATTGATCAGGTGTTTTACACACCTCTTCTGGTTTTCTTTCCCCTGAGGAATCTCTCTCTTTATCGTTTTTTATATAAACAAATGCATCGAGCCATGTGTCCCATGGGAAATACTATGGTAGTGCTAATGGTGTCTCAGATGGACGACTACATTTCCCAGTTCTCAAGCACTTCAGACACTGGGGCAGTCATTTTGGAGTGTTCAGGTAAATCACTAACAAGCAATACCCAACTATTACCCCGTTTCGTGAGTCAACCCCCAAAAATGGGACTGGAAATTCCCTGATGGCTTGTTTAATCTCCTTAATCTGGAGTTTGCACCCTGGCACGCTGCCCCGGCTGACAACCTTGGCTTGTGTTATCAACCCCGGCACTGCGCGATTTAACACTGAGTGCTCACGGAAAGGATGCAATTAATTATCCACTGAGCATTTTACTTGGTTATTATTCAAATCCCAAGACTTTGTAACATTGTGGAGAAAAATGTTTCTTTGCCCCCTTAAAATCCTCTGAAATTAAATGTTAGTATCTAGAGGGTGCTTCGTCTTCCGTTTAAAATTAAGGCGCTCAAAAACTTTTTGCTGCTATTCATGTGATCACTGTAGAACGATTTATTTAATTTGTTTCACTCTCTTTCGTAACTGTTGCATGGCTCAATAGTTAAAAAGTGAAAAGATTAAAAAAGAATGATCAGGATAACATTGGTGTCAACTCTGTGTACCTTATGAAGGCCACTACCTGCATTGCCGGCAATTCCTGAAAAAACTAGTATCAAGGTCGCATATTTCTAAATCCATTGTAAATCTTCTCTCATTGCTGTCTTTAGTCCACCAACGTGGAGGCCTGCTCAGCTGGGAGTACTAACAAGACCCCTCGATCAATTGAATAATTGTGTGATGAAAAGAGCACAGCTTTTTGTCACACAGAACCGCCACCAATCCCCCTCTTTGGAGAATGTTCTTACCATGTTTTTGTCAATAAAAAATAAATCATCATGACTTCTCCAAGAGGGTGAGAATCACCACGGGTGAGAGAATTAAACATAGAAACAAACAACAATATGTACCTGGAAAAACATAAACACAGAAACATAGACATGTATCGACAAAACCTCATTAATTAAGTCCAGGAACTGGAATTGGAACAGCAATTTGGCAAGTGGCCTCTTCCTGTGATAGCTTTGGCAGTAAATGAGGGAGAAAAGGAGAATGATGTAGTCAGGAGGGTGTTCGGAGGTGTGTTCAAAGCAGGTGCTCAAATCTTTTACACTCTTCACTATTATATTTTACTTAATTGAAACAGTGGGAAACCCCAGTAAACACCATTTGATGGTGCAATTAGTAACATTGGGCAATTAGCGACAAATAGTGACTGCTATAGGAGGCCATACCATTTTCCTTGTTTTTATATGTACTTTTGGACCTTATGTAGCTACAGTGTGTGTATTGAAATGACAAAATAATGTTTGTGAGAAAAATTAATTTGAGTGAAATAGCCATCATAAAACCACTCTTGACATGGTCAGAACAGCCTTGTCATTTTAATCAAATTTGTAATCTGCCATTCTTTTTAGTTTTTTAACTTTTTCTCCTGTATCCTTTTGTGGTGTCTGAATTTACCCATCCTAGTATCTGATAAACTGTATATAGGGGCCAAGGGGGCGAAGTGTCCTTGTCTGTCAAGGTCATTTCAGCGTGCTACCAGGAGGAGACGGGGATCGAACCTGCAATCTTCCGACTGTAAGAAGCCAGGAAAGAGGAGGAAACAAAAGAAAAAAAAGAAAAAGATAATTTTCAGTCTCCAAAATACTTCCAATTCCAAACTCGAAGCTGCTGGCTTCATACTTGTGGTCTGCTGTGGCTGGCTAGTTGCTTCACAGTGGGAAATGTACTGTACCGGGTTCACATTTTTCTGTTAATATGTGTGAATGTTTCTGTGTATTATTGCAGTATTATCGTACTCTATGTGATACTGTGTGTCTGTTCTGTGTGTGCCTAGACAAAGCAGTGTCTGGGCGTTTTGGCAGGCTGGTTTGTATGTGTCAGTGGTGACCGCTGCTTGCCCCCTCTGCTTTGTCATGGTAAACAGAGACCTGTGGTAACACTGCAACAGGGCCCGCAGCTCCCATTGTCTTCCTTCTGGCTGCAGAGACAAAAGGGGGCGTCCCACTGGTTCCAGATGTTACTTGCAAAAAAAAGTGGCATGTCGGCAGCCGGATCCCAATTCCTTGCCCTAAACCAGCATTTTCCAACCACTGCGCCATGAGAGCTTGCCAGGTGTGTCGTGAAAACGTTTCAAATGCTACTTGCTGCTTTTGTGTTCAAAAGTCTTGAACTTGCAAGGCTGCACTAATTCATCTAATTCATCAGTTCCAGCCAGAATACAGACACGTTTCACGTTGAAAGTGAGAACCGTTGGTAGAAATCTTTTTTTGAGAAGTCTTTTTTGAGATCCATTCAAGAGTTGTCGTATTTTCAGACTTTCCGTTGGTTTGATTCAGTTGCTGTGACACATGGTGAACTAGGGAGGACTTCCTGAATGATCCCGAAAAAGTGAAAAACAAAGATGATATCAAACGGACATATTCAATATCAATTATGCCAAATACGTTCACCTTTTTTTGTTGCCTTGTACTTTGAGTTGGTCCTCAGTTATTATTTTCCGACCTACTCAGTAAGCCAGTGACAACGATGAGGTTAGCATGTCTGCGTGCGCTTTATTACATTTTTTTCATGTCTAACCTTGTTTGCAAGGGTGGCTTTCAACATCAATGGACCATTCCTACTCAAAGCACAGTTTTTCCCCCTGGCTATGCCTGGCAGCAAGCAGAGATGTCTCCGCCGCTCAGTGATAAAGACTGTATTCCACTGTGTGGGAGGAGGGATGCTTGGAGGTTACCTTTTGATGGCTCTGTGTGCTTTGACCTGTTTGTATATCAATGCACAAGTGGCAGAAACCCAGAGAAGGTCTGAAGGTCTGTTCCTGGCTGTTTTAGTTTTTTTTCCCTCCTTTCATTCTTCTCCTGACGTAGCCCGGCTTCAGAAGCTGCTGGCTCTCCGAAGGGGGAAGCTATATTTACACCAGCACTCTGCCTATGTAGAACGCGCCCCAATTCCCAGAGCCATTTATTCCCGACTCCGACCCCTGTCACAAATTCATCTGAGCAATAGCGGTTTCCATGGCAACCCTCTATGTCAATTGTGTATACAGTATATGCACGCACGCTTATATCGTAAAGCAGTGCGGAGTTTTTTGCTTTGTTTTCTTCCTGTGCCCCCCGCCCCCATTGCCACCTGGACAAAAGCATGCCTGTGATGTACGACCACCCCCTTCGCTTTTTACCCTCTTCCTTGACAAGGTTTACATTTCAAAGAGAAACAACTTCAAACCAACAAGAAAATACATTGATAGATATACAGCAAGGCTTTTTTTTTTAATCGTTTTTTCTAGACACAGAAAGCAAGGCTCTTTGGGCTTTTTGGAACTTCTGATCAGAACGATAATCCACCTATCGGATCCTTGTTGGCTCGACACGAAGAGTGACTCCTCATGTGCACTGGTGGCAGGAGCAGCTGAGATCTGTCAAGCATGTCCACCATTTTTTTTTCTTCCCTCCTAAGGAGGAAGCTGGACATTCCAGACGGAGCGCGGAAGTTATTCTAGACTGAGTCAACGTTCCAACGAATGAAAGGGGCAGAAAATAAGGGTTTTCTCGAGTCACCTCAATCGACCAGCAGAAATAGACAAACAGCAATAGATTCTGCCATTAGCTGCCTTCATCTTTTTGCGTGTGGAGTGATTCTGTATCTGCACTCTCCAGTTCCATGAATTTGGGGTCTATTGTATGGACTGGAGGTCTCTGTGTTTATGTTGCAGATAAAATGGACATAATTGACAGAGAAATTGGGTAATCGCATACAAAACACCCACAAAAGCAGTCACAAGGATGCCTTCCTTTTGGGAAAGAGTTTGAGCACAGAGTACTCGCTTTTGGGCACTGGCTGATAAATATGATATCCAATAATGATGATATCACTTATCTCACAAAGACCCTTTGTGGTGATGATTCTTCAGTTATTTATTTAATGCTGTGTTTAAAGACAGATAATATCAAATGGATGTTGGATCAGAAATAGAATCATTCTCATGATCTATTTACTTGTTTCGGGCTCACAAATAATTCAACCAATATTATTTTGCTTTCAAAGCTTTTCATTTACAATTCAACAATTTTCGCTCTCAATTAAATAAGCGTGTGCACTATAAAGGCACGCCGTTCCAAGTGTTATCACTACATTGTACATAACAGTTTTAAAAGCTTGTCATCGGGTAAGGGCATTCAGCTCTGTGTAGGTAGCACCAGGAGGGATGCACTTAGCATGGGCAGAACACATTGATGTGTCCTTTGACCCCTGATGTGAATTCACTTGGATGTGTTCGGGCAGTTTCCGTGAAATGGATTCAGCCGTCCGTTCGGTTCCTAAAATAAATGAAAAAAAACCCCCAACTGATGTCAAGATGATGATGATGATGATGGAAGAGCGTTACGAAGAAGCACACTACGTAAAGAATGAAGAACCAGCCTTTCATTTCGCAGTTTTTTACGATTTGACCTGCTTACTCTTTTTAACTGCGGTTAACAAAAAGTGGTCATTTTGGTCCGTTTCACTGTGCTAGCTCATA
The DNA here is from genome assembly GCF_960531495.2 of Zeus faber. Classification (NCBI taxonomy): domain Eukaryota; kingdom Metazoa; phylum Chordata; class Actinopteri; order Zeiformes; family Zeidae; genus Zeus; species Zeus faber. The sequence continues at coordinate 9,596,251 of NC_137200.1, forward strand.
GCTCCATGACAAAAGAAAATCACTTACTTTACCACCACAGAAAAGAATACCTTCATCGCCAGATAGACGCTCAAAGGTGGTGTCACAGTAAGGGTCGTGGTATTTAAACAGCATACAAGTAGAAATATGTGCCACAACATGGAATTGTCTTATGAATCAAACCTTGAGTAGAAACTATCAAAATTATATCTGGCAACAATGTTGGGTTGTGACATTGTTATACAGGCAGCCCTTCTAGCTGCTTCTATAACAAAGGTGGCTGAATATAATAGAATAAAAAGGTAGTAGAAGGGTATGAACATTAGAAGGACACACATTATCATTATTGTGTGAGCTCTTAATTTAAGAGTGGCGCGGAATTTTCTTTTTCAGTTTGCACTTCAGCAAAATAGATGTGATGGAAATCTTCAACTCTACTTCAGTTCAATTCAAAATTGAACAGCAACGTAACAAACTCGCCCACGGTATCATGTTCCTTCCGAAAATTGTATGGTGGTGTATCGCGAAATTAAAAGTTACCGCCCATATTTGAAATATACCTTGACATGGCTTTGTTTACGATGAGAAGCAAGAAGCTCCTCATGCAGACGGTGCAGAAGACCATTAGCACTTAGCCGCTCTTCCCTCAAGTCCTTTATCGAGAAGGATCATTCCTTTTGCAATTTATTTTTTCTTTCACCTGGTGGAAAAGCGTCTTTCGGTCGTCATTACTATTCCTTCCGTCAATTCTTTGTGCCAATCGACGCAGAGCCGCCACTTCGATATGCATCCCAAATAATCTCACATTGGCAGAAGAAAAGGAAGCCTATTCATTTTGTAAATTAGAAAGGTGCAGATGTAACTCTGAACCTTGCTCTTCCCCTTCCTCTTTTGTAATGCAATTGCCATTGATGTGACAACTCGATGCTGCACGCGGAAAAGTGCAAAAACGATATCATATTATTACACAGTTGGGACAAAAGTGTTTGCCTTATTTTCCTCTCGGTAGATGGGGGCGTCTAATCTCCCTTGCTCTGAAAGCCGCCCCCCCCCCCCCGTTGTGATTTTGGCGCTTGTGAGATGGATATCATCTCATGTCATGAAGAATTCCCCTCATTCATTTCGGCGGAGGAGGCAAAGCCGCCTGGCTCATTCACTGCTTCCCTTTCTCAATTTACATTTAAGGAATGCGACTCAGTCTTCCTTTGTCATATAGGACTGATTTAGACGCACATCAAGGACAAAGTACACTGGAGGACGTGTCATTTTCCTCCATGTCCATCTTCACGTCAAGCTATTTGTTTTTGATCAGGGAATCAGGGAGGTAGAAAAAAAAGATGTGCAGCTGTTGGGCCGACATGCTTTGATCATTTTAAACAGCTGACAGCTATTCTGGGTTATTTTGGACGGTTTATCTTTTGCCTTGAAGTTGAAGTATTCCATCTTGCCGGAGTTATGAAAAAAGTGCACCCAGTGCAGCCAGTAGTGCATATTTCATTTTCTGGCCTTATCAATCTCAGCAACGGCATCGCAAAAACCCCAGTGTAACATAAAAATAAAAACAACGGCAGATTCAGCGAGCTCCTCTAATGGTTCCGTTCAATTTTATTTATTTATTTATTTTTTTCACACCGGGAAAATTGAATTAACTAGAGGTGAGATTATTGGATTATCTGTCATCGCGTAAAATGATCCCGTCTGCGAGAAAACTCCCAATTCAGCCCAGACTGACTTCCTACAGACCTGCTCACTCCTACATCCGGGCTATTCCATCTATGGCTGGAATATTTACCCATCTTTTGAACGCCTCACTGTCCTCCATAACCATAGATGTCTCTTACTGTGTCCCTTATTTTATACAAATTTCACTCAACTTCCACCACGACGCCATCATGGATAACAAATAATTATGGATTTAAATGTTGCTGTTCTCATTGTAGTATTGACTGTATAAGGTAAGGTAAGGTAAGGTAAGGTAAGGTAAGATAAGCTAAGGTAAGGTAAGGTAAGGTAAGATAAGACTTTGATCAATTCTGGAATATTCAGTATATTATTATTATTATTATTATTATTAATATTATTGGTATTATTACTATCACTATTTATGATATTATAAAGCCATTATCATTATTAGTAGTACTACCATACTACTATCTTACTATACTAGCACATTACCATACTGTAGTATATTTCATTGCCATGCCGTCATCAGCAAAGCCCCTTTGAGACTAGAACTGTGATAACGGGCAACACACACACACACACACACACACACACACACACACACACACACACACACACACACACACACACACACACACACACACACACACACACACACACACACACAGACAACTCGGACTTTTGTCTGTTTGCCGAGTGCGACACATAATCACATAAATTGGCACCAACCCTAACCCCCGCCCTCCTCTCCCTCTCTTAAGCACGTCAACATAAAAAGACAGAATGATTGACGCTTCTCGTCCAACAAAATATGGGGGGGGGGGGGTTTAGCAGCTATGAAATCCCAGTCCGCAATCATGATGTCACCAGCGGTTAATTCCCTGGATGCTACGGCAGCTCTTTCAGGGAATGGGTTGGGGTGGGATTGTCTCCGTGGTTACACCTCCGTCTGTGTTTCTAAAGTGATTAACCCAGAAGTGTGCTTAAAAGGATAATCCCCACAAGTAGTGAGGTCACCACCGTCCCTGTGACCCCCACAGCGAGAAGGAAGCGTTGACGCAAACAAGCAGTATTTACAATACGCCTCATTAGATATTCATCACACAGTTTGGAAGTGCGGATCGGGTTCACCGACACGAGTGTCCTGCGTTCCTGTGTCATCCCTCTCGTGCCCCTCCCTCCCTCTCTTTTTCTCCTCTCTTCTCCCCCTCTTCTTTTCCACTGTCACATTAAACCCATAAACCAGCCAGCCAGAAGCCACCGCCGCCGGGCCCAAATGGTAGTGGCGATCGTCAACGTTCACCCCCAACGTTCACCGCCAGATTGCCATGGCAACACCTTCACCGCCCCCCCCCCCCACCCCGCACACACACACACACACACACACACACACACACACACACACACACACACACCCTCACATCTCTTCTCTCGACAATCCTGGAGAGAGTGATGCGGTGAGCATGGGAGTTTCAAAAAGCTCACCTTCATGAATGTGGAAACTTGAATTAGGAACTTTCTGCAGTGGCCATATCATATATAACTGATTTATTTTAAAAAAAAGGACACACACACACACGCACGCACCCACGCACACATGCACACACACACACACACACACACACACACCATACAACAGGTACACTAAATAGCGAGGGCCGTGAGAGACAGTTTTGCAGAGTGTTCGCTCTGTAATTCAGCAGCCGGGCTCCATGTCTGTCTTTCAAAACGAGAGAAGTTCAATAGTACGGAAGCGTAAATCAAATGGAAGGGACGGGGAAAGAGTGTTTGCCTCCCTCCCCGCACCGGTTCCCGGGCGCCGGGAGAGGCAGCAGGTGTGAGGAGACAACGAGAGCCACTTACCACGGCCATTAGCATCGCTCCCTCCTGCCATTACGCTCCGTCCTAACCGCTTGTTTCCATGACACAAATAAACACCCAGCGGAGGGGAGAGGGGGAGAGGGGCCGGGGCTGAGAAACCTTGCTGCGTATCGGATGACATATCAGACACCTAGGAGTGATTATGTGAACTCTGCCAGAGGGGAGAGTTGGAATTAATTGCCATTAAGATTAATCTTTATTTATTCATACTTTAAGGGAGAAGATTTATCTCGCGCTTGGGAGTAATACAGACGGATTAATACGACGTAAAGGCACACTGAGAAGTAGGAATGCAAGAGATGTTCTGAGCAAAGGGCCACGTGGCTCATTTGAAAAAAGAAGCCGAACAAATTCATCACTACATGCTCTGGTTTCTATACTGATTTGGTCTAGTGGAGGATTAAGGGGCTTAATTCAACGCTTTCTACAATTCGTTCAGGGATTTTTCTGCCTCTTTGCTAATGCAGAGAGGCAGAAGTCTTCAGTAGAAGAGACTGCTTATCCGAAACCTCACTTATCTATCCATACTCCCCGGTCAACCGCAGCAGCTAGAGTATAAGGAACAGTTTTCAAGTGTGTTTATTCATGTTTCAGTGAAATGATGACATCGGTCCCCTGAACAACCTTCATTTTCAGTCGCGAATAAATGAGGTTGAACCATAGCCTGGTACCTATTCTGTGGCATAGTTTGGCGAACACACAAAAAGCCTACAGTGATTGCCTTACCACAACTGGAGCAGAAAGAACCAATTTTCAGGTGCTAATTGGGGGGGGGGGGGGGGCACCGCCACCTGTTTACCCATTACGCTAAGGACGATATAAAGACCTTATATATGGCTGTGCAGAAGTAGAATTTAGCGCCAATACGCCGCCCCACGCTGCCACGCAGGGCTTGACTGCCTCAAAGGCAACGCACCATCAGTAGGTAAAGCGCAGCGTCATTGTTCCGAATCCCAAATGCTCAAGTGACTACACCTCAAAACAAATGTAAGAATGTCCTACAGCAGGTTCCTTAAGCCCCTTTCTCACTTGCAGTGAAAGCCGTAAATCCGCTGGCAAGGTTCCATATTGGCGTCATGTGGGAAAAGGAAAAGTCGTTCCGTAAATTTTCCCACTCTCACCCTAGTATCATGTAGGGGAAAGTGCGGGTACGGCTGTGAATGGAAGTGTGCGGAAATGGAAGCAAGAACATTTCCGCTAAGTAGGGGTGGAGCCGAATCAAAATAAAGCACAAATAGTAGGTTTTTTACCTAGCTTTTTCGATTTTTATTCCAAAAATATATTTGAGTCCGAGCCGAACCGTGGCGCTCGGCTGCGAAGATGAGAAACTGAAACACGTCCAGCCTCTGCGGAGACAGGTCATTTTATTCATTTACTTCTTCAAAATGCCACTCAGACCAGAGACGTGTGTTTTACAGTTAGGGGTGCGGTGCGGGGACATGGGGCCCAGGCGCTTGGCTTGCCTGCCAGCTGCACCGCAGCACGGAGCTGGACAGGGAGAGGCAGAGCAGGTGAAAATCGTTCCTTCTCCGGAGGCAGAGAGTGTAGCACAGGTTGAAAATGATCACACCGATCTAATAACTTTGGGTCAGGGTTATTGCGTCCGGCGACGGGGGCTCCGGGATCTTATTGCGGTGGAGTCCAAGTCCGGGAGGGGCGGGAGACGGGGAGCGAAGCGCTGGACTAGAAACCACTTCTGTTGTCTTGTCCCGTGAGATATTAGACACCTCTGGTGAGCGTTACATAATGTATCCGTAATAGTCATCTATGTGGGAACAGACTCCATACAGAACTTTTCCGTAAAAGGAGGCCAATGAGGGAGTGACTGCCTACTGTCTTTTTGTATATTTTTTATCCAGTAATGTACGGATTCCATGTGGAATAGGGACTATATTCACAGTGAATGTGAGTGACCTATAAACATCAAATCGATACCAGTGATGAACGGTTTGTTTCCTTTTGGAGATTCGGAGCCGAGTGACGGTTATAATATTTATTACATTTACCTCTGCGTTTATTCGATTCAGTCGGTGTAATGAGAGTCAGAGGAGTCGGTTCGGCTCTGAGTTGTGACTGAAATCCTAACAAGAATCATCCCATAATTCTGTCAAAATTATTTGTTTTGGTGGACTGCAAAATGATCCTCTCTTCTCGATGGTGAATTGAGATTCGAGTCTCAGTGGACGACTGCAGCAACCAAGTCGCCAACGAGCAACTCTTTTGTCGGAGTGACTCCAGACAGGGCAGGGGTGGAAATGACGGTGGAATGGGGGGAGCGTTTTCCCCCTCAAAAATACCCTTGTAAACATAACTATATCATTTAAAATAATGTATTAATATGCATTGAAAGCACTTCTGCTTATTAAAGACGCGAAACAATGTGTTTTTAAGTTTGTAGAGATTGCGTGCCCCCCCATATGCCTCACAGTGGTTTGGTCCAGTGCTTATCGGTAGTCAATGGACCAATCTCTGGAGGAATCTCTTGAAAGTGGTGGCTGACGGCCAGTAAGTGAATACTTTGCTCAGGTAACTTAAAACAAAGGATGTGTCAGACATGTCTTCTTTACCTCTACCACGCAGTGGAATAAAACACATTTACAATTTTAACCAGACTGCATTTTGTTCACTCCATCACCTCACATTGAGTCTCGTGCATCAACGCAGGCGCCATATGGGAACAGGGCAGCCGCGTCTCCAAATGCAGGTATGTCTAGAAGTGCAGGAGGGTTAGGGACTCCAAAACCCCCCGTTCCATTGTGACCCCCCCGGCTTCTCAAACCAAAGTTATGCCCTTGCTCCAGAGTCAGTCGGTACTAGACACTTACTCAACATTGACGATATCCCTATATCTTCTATCAGGAACATATAGGGCTATTTAAGAGCCGTTAAAGTGAACAAATTAAAGTTTGCCCCAATTATGGCTTCACGACCTTCACGCCTGGTCGCCCACTGCCGTGGCCGGACAGCAGTGGGACAGAAGCGAGGTTGGGATAAAGGGGGGGTTCCGCTGTGAAGGTTAGGCGTCAGACACTAAGGGGGCCAAGGGGGCTTTTGTTTGATTCCATTGTTTCTCCCCTTTACTCATGCCGAGATGTCTTTGTGCACGTCCCCAAAAAATGAGAGATAAACGGCTAAAAAGGAAAAGAGAGTGATGGGCACCAGACAGACTGACGCTGCCAAAACAAAAAAAAGGAGATTAGACAGAGGATTGCAGTGGCTGGTACTCGGCAGATAAGAGAGGAAAGCCACATTACTCCTCTTGTTTTGTTTTTCTTTTTACTTCTGCTGATTTCCTATTCACCAGCTTGCATCTGGATAATTGAATTGAGCTCTGTTTTTTTTTTTTTTTTTTCTCAATGCCCTCCCATTCAACAAAAGAAGGGGGAATTCGGAAAGCGAGGTGAGAGTTTGATGCTGACAAAGAAATTCACCTTTAGGGTTACAGACTTTTTTTTTTTTTTTTTACAACCGTTTTTCCCCACCACAAGTCGTCATCTTTAAAAATATATTTGTCTTTTGTCTTTAGATATAAATATGTATGTGATTAGCTAGGTTCGGTAGATTAGGTTTCTTCGCGAGAAAATATCTCTCTAAAGATTTTTTTTCAGTGAAATCAGAAGCTCAAAGCGTAAGCAGACGTTTTTATTTTTTTGACTTTTTCATTCTTACTTCACAGTGTTAAAGGTGCAGTGTACGGAATTTAGCGACATCTAGTGGTGAGGTTGCAGACTGCAACCCACTGAAGACCCCTCCCCTCACCCTCCCCTTCCAAGTGTGTAGGAGAACCTACGCCGTCCGCGTCGCTCGCGAAAAACACGAAAGGCCCTCTCAAGAGCCAGCGTTTGGTTTGTCGGTGGAACCATGGCGGTACAACATGGCAGGCTCCGTGTAAGAGGACCCGCTCCCTTTGTAAATATAAAGGGCTCATTCTAAGGTAACGAAAACACACCAGTTCTCATTTTCATGGGATTATACAGTAATTAAAACACACTTATGAATATTAGATTTAACATTCCAAGTACATTCCACTAGATGCCATTAAATATTACACTTTAAAGTTAAAAGTGACTTATTTTGTTCTTGAATTGCAGTCATTCCTAAAACCCATATCTGTGGGATTGGAGGCGCTGAGCGCAAAAGGAAACGCCATAATCTCAGAGGGATATCAAACTGATTTTCTAATCGGTTTACAGTCTGTTTTGCTTTCTCCTCTGGAGCGTTTCAGTTTGCTACTCTATTAACCTCCTCTTTTTTCACATTCATTTCCCTGTGCCGTGCAGTACCAGAGAGAGGGCTCCACCATCCCTGATCTGTGACTGATGTAGAGCTCTGGAGAGAATGGGAAAATATGAAAAATGTAAAGTGGAGCACGATGACTCAACAGCGCACAGGGATTATCCCAGTCTTGGACTTTCTCCTCTTCAGTTGGTAGTTTATTATGTTCGCTAAGGCTGGCAGGACTATTTCGACATTGACTTTATTTTTTTGTATTACTATTATTCGGCCTTTGAAGTGATTTAACAGAAATCACTACAAGACGATTTTGTAGGATTAAATACAAAGGTCTTGGTTGGGTTGCAGCGAGCATTTTGACCTGTACGCTCGTACCTTATCACTGAAAAGAAGCCAATGAGTCAATAGATGGACTTCAAAAGATTCCTTCCGTTTGAACTGTGAAACCTTGTAACTTTTAAGCTGATAAAACTTAGGAGAACTATGGGTGTGGCCGATTTTCAGTGCATCCGTCAAGATAATTAAACAAAAGACAAAGCTCTTACCTTGTGGACGAAGGAGGCATGATGGCAGGGGAGGATGATTGACCAATCATGGGGTAAGGCAGACAAGCGGGCGGGGTAGAGGGAGGAGAAGGATAGAAGAGAAATCATCAATCAGCAGCTCAGAAAATGCAGCATTACCTCAACTGGAATGAAAGCCCTTTGGTTTGCGTCAACCATTCAACCATTTTTTTTTTTAAATAACACAAGTCTCAGTCATAGTAGTTTTGGAAACAAAAACAAAAAAAAAAAACCATAATCAGCAAGTTCTGAAAAGCACCATAGAATGCCAGGTTGTATCCCAAGCGGGTTTCACTTCAGTGGGCAAAGCCCAAGAAGCTGGCATGGCCACAAAAAAAAGTTCTCGTCAGCCGTTAAATCACAGTTTTAAATCAACGCACAAGTTAATTGAACTGCTACCAACGTTACCAGTTAAACTAATGGTAAGAGCCAATCCATCAGTCACAGCTTTGTTTTAAGTTATATGGTAAGTGGCCAAGTTTTAATTGCTATAATACATCACACAGTGTCTCCACAGAGGAAAAGAGGCAATGGACTCTTCACCCTGACCTCATCCATTATTCCCAATATCAGAATGCCTCGGAGTGGCGTTATCGCTTACACGAAACACAGGTGGCCGGGTTTGTTGCTGAGAAACGCACCTTGGCAGCAGCAAAGCAATATGGAGACTAAAGCAATTTGATTTAGCTTATAAAAACAGTAATTTGGGCCATTAAGTGTAAATGAGGCCAGTTTCAATTAGGCCAGTGATTACTTTAGGGTGGCATCTCAGATATATACTCATTAGGGTGGCCAATGAAACAACATTGGTTATTTGGGGGCGTTATAAATAATAAAACAATTGATTTTGATTCCAATTTCAGTTATATTGAAGTTCATTAGAGCGCTTGGCCAAAAAAATGTGTGACCAGTGTGGTGGCAGTGGTTTCCTCAATTGAAAACAGGGCATTACAGGATGCAATTTGTTCAATGAGGGAAGAGTAGTAAGGTAGTTGTGGCAGTTCAGCCTGTCACAAGCCACCCGAGTAGCGTTTTCAGGGCCTTCCAACACAGAGATACTCTACAGGCAGAGATTTTTTAAACACACCAGTTTATTATAGAGAGTGGCAAGATGTAACAAGCCGGGAGCAGATGGACACACGTCATGACAGAGGTGCTCCCCGCGTATGTGTGGGGATGGTTGATTTACCTGTTACTCCTTGATTGCTCTGACGAGCAACGGGCATACAGTCACCTCTGATTCGGGCCCAATTACCTAGACCTAAGACAGGTGTGGCTGCATAAATCACACCACGCCCAGACCACATTATTATAGGTATTGCAGATTATTTTTAGGGTTAAAAGTCTTCTTCTATGTGGGTTGGCAAGTGTTTGAGCGAGGGTAGAAAGTTGATCCAATTCATTACTAACAATGTTCAATGGAAATGCTCCTCATAAAATATTCTACAAACGGAGCCATGTGACTTTTGCATTTCTCAGCCACAACATTAAAACCACTGACAGGTGAAGTGAATAACACTGCTCATCTTGTTCCAATGACAAGTGACCAGTGAGTTCTTGAAGTTGATGTGTTGGAGGTAGGAAAAATGGGCACCCGTAAGGATCTGAGACACTTTGACAAGGACCAAATTGTGATGGCTAGACGACTGGGTCAGTGCATCTCCAAAATAACAAGGTCTTGTGGGGTGTTCCCCAGTATGCAGTGGTTAGTACCAACAAAAGTGGTACAAGGAAGGACAACCGGTGAACTGGCGACAGGGTCTTGGGCGCCCAAGGCTCAGTGATGTGCGTGTGGAGCAAAGTCTAGCCCGTCTGGTTCGATCCCACAGAAGAGCTACTGTGGCAGAAATTGCTGAAAAGGGTCATGCTGCCTGTGATAGAATGGTGTCAGAACACAATGCATTGCACAGTGCAGTGCATCGCAGATTGTTGCATATGGGGCTGAGTAGCTGCAGACCAATACCCATGCTGATCCCTGTCCACTACCGAAAGCGGCCACGATGGTCATGTGGGCTTCAGAACTGGACCATGGAGCAATGGAAGAAGGTGGCCTGGTCTGATGAATCACATTTTCTTTTACATCATGTGGATGGCTGGGGCTAGGGTCCGATTCCAATCGAGCATCTATGAGATGTGCTGGAACAACAAGCCCAATCCATGGGGGCCCCACCTCACAACTTCCAGGACTTAAAGGATCTGCTGCTAACGTCTTGGTACCAGACACCAGAGGACACCTTCAGAGGTCTTGTGGAGTCCATGCCTCCATGGTTCAGAGCTGTTTTGGCGGCACCAGGGGGAGATTCACAATATTAATGCTTATTAGTGGTGATTTTAATGTTGTGGCTGATCGGTGTATGTGACAAGGTAATAAATCAGGCAGGGACAGAAAAAGTTCACTTTTAAATTTGGGAACATTGTGCATCAGTTAACATGGTAAAAAACGGAATCCACGCTCTGCAGTATGTTGTTTTGGGCTCCAGGAGTGCCAATCTATTTCCATATCTCTCTCAATCTCCCTCTCTCAAAATGTTCATTTGACCATCTCTCAGTGGACAGATGGAGTACAAATGGACGGTGCAATCCACGTTTCTTTGTCCAGCCTCCTTCTAGCTTCACAGTCGCTGTGCTCTAAGAATGTACAGTTCCTCAGCCTAGCACAACCAAAAGCCAAAGCACAAATAAACAAGGAAAATAAATAGGGTCCAAATGAAAACAGGGCCGGGGGGGGCAGGCAGGAAGAGACAGGGGAATTTTCGGCTGATAAACAGGAAAAAAAGGTTACTCAAACATTCAACCATCCGGGGGAACGCGGTGATTCAACACCGGCAGAGAACTAGAAAGAAAAGAAAATACACCAAATTCCTTATGACCAACCATTGCAACCATAGTATCGGATATTAAGGCGCTCTGTGGACTTGAATACCAAATTTTAGTTTATCCCTTTGTTATGATTGAGCCAAAAATAAAGTGTAAAGGTTCTTTCTGTTAGAGTGTTTTTTTTTTTAATTAAAAAAAAATTAAGATTAAGTTTGTATTTTAAAACATTGACATTTAAACCCAGCATTTCATATTTATTGCATGGGGAAAAAAATAACGGTTTTGTCGATAATGGTTTAGTTGACACTGGCACCAGAGTTTTTGGCACCAATATTTTCTGGTGTTACAAGCTCACTGTTTTCTCTGCTCTCTCCCTCCTCAACAAAATAAAACATAAGCGTCTCCACTCAGTGTTGACATACGTACACATCTGATGTGAGCTAAACGCTAAGTTCCAGGGCCTCGATGGGAGCTACTTTCTATCCTCTGTCAACCCAGTAAAGTACAGTTTGTTGAACTATTTTTCAACCTAGGCCTTCTTAAAAAGTTGGTTTCGATCTCTCAACAGTAGCGTGCCTCAACAAGTGTCCTGGGACCAACGTTTAAAAATGTCAAACCTATTCTTTACTTCTCTTCCAGAAAAGCCGATATTTAGACTTGGAAAAAAGGTGCAATTATCAATTAATCACATTCTTTCGTGTTTTAAACAGTGATAATCTAGAGTTAAAATGAAAAAAAAAAAGGCCTCCCAAAAAAATACAAAGGGGAAACTTTCAATTTTTTTTCCCCTCGCCGCTGTAAATTTGGCTCAATTCTTGGCTCAGTCACACAATTAAATCTCAAGTTACAATTCCTGGGCCTTTTGGAAGAGAGCCACTGTGCGCTGCACTGTCACAATATTTTTGTCACTTTGGAACCACACAGTGCGAAAACAGAACATGAGCGGTGCGGCAGTAGTTTGCACCCGCTGTGATGAAACTAAGCTACGGGAAAGGGTTGTTTGGAATGACAACTGGCAAGGCTGCAAAGGCCCATTAATCCCATAACGAGGGCCTATTAAACAAGCAGGCACCAAGAGTCATATACTGTATATGCTGTCAAGTTTGTAGACACACACACACACACAACCAACTATGCAGATGACGGTTAGTGGTTTGAAAGTGACCTTGGGCGCCAACGGTCTGTCCATTTCAGAACTCGGTGAAAGTGCTTCATCATCGGCCGAGCCCCTGACGTGACATGCAGCTGTCTGCCGTGGCGGTGGGGGGCATTGATCTTTCGAGGCAGCAAAACAAAATCTGCCAGCAATGGCAAGGCGCACACCCACACCCGCACTGAAATATCAATGAAGTGGGTCAATGCAAACATTCTAGTGCAGTAAAAACCGTTCATTATTTATACTGGACCCTGCCACACGCACACACACACACATAAACGCACACACACACACGCACGCACGCACGCACAATTTCAATTAATACAAAAAAAAAGTTTGGAATTGACTCTGAAACTGTTGCATTACTAGCAGGCAAAAAAAACCGAAACTCCCTCCAAAATCTTCTGCTATCACTCTATAATTTAGAGAGCAGAGCGTAAATCTTTTAGTGCGGCCTCCGACTTGGAGTAGCTGATCGCGGTTGCTTCATGCCCGGCCGCGCAACGCTCAGAGTCAACACTAAAGGTGCTAATTACAGGAAACCAGAAGGGACAGTGTTTGTCTGCAAACAGCCGAGACTCCACCCAAATGGTCCCAAATCACACAGCCTCCATCGCAACACTTACTGTAGGGCTTCACCGGCTGCATTTGTCGGATTATTTACACTCTATATGGGTTGCCTGGTTGCTCACAATGCCCATCAACAAAATCGGGAGAATCATTAACGTACTGAAAATGACTAACGCAGTATTTATACCAACATATTTGGCTCACAAACTGAATATTGAAATACAAAGCGTGCAGCGTTCCAAGGCAATACCAACTGAGACTAGTCCATAAGTTAAGATATAAGTATAGTCTAGTATAGTGTAAGATATAAGTTTCCATGTAGTTATACGAAGACGATTCCCTCGTTGCAAAAACAAATCTCTTTCACGACTCAGGTGACTGAAGTCACGTTTGGAATAATTCATATTGAAATGCTGAAGTCACTCGTACAGACTCGATCTCCAAAAAGAGCCAAACTTTTCATCGATTCTTACATGCCGGCTCGCTCGTTCAGCATGTAAAATGTCAATTTTGAAGACGAGGTTTTGCAAGAACTCAAAGTAAATCAAGCCTGAAACACGGTTGATGAGAGAACGTTTGAAAATGACTGGCGAAAGCTTTTTGGCATTTAACCAGTGAACCCAGCCACGCTAAAGCTTCAGAGGAGCGGGTTGAAAGCTGACACAAAGGGCAGGCACATGTGATTGAGCGCGCTCGTTCAGACCTACAGAGGAAAGAACAAAAAAAATGTGGAATTAGTGAGAATCTGAAAAGACCGCCACTGTATCGTCTCGTGTCTCATGCGTTTGTTGAGTTCGCTGCACAGCTACAAAGTCTCCGCGATTTCCCCCACATTCCCCAGTGGTCATGGAGACCATTCTGTTTAGGTCCCCCTCAATTATCTCAACTACTTATATAGCGAGGCTGAAGCCTTTGCGTTGCGCCATGGCCCACAGACCTACTCCTCCAACCAAATTGATTTAACCTCTTGCGCTCGGCACACGGTGGTTCAGGCAGAGTGAAATCAGAGCGGCCTTGGAAAGAGAATCCTTTTTCTCGCCTTTTTGAAGTAGGTAAAAGGTGAGCAGACGGCCGGCGTGGAGTCGCGCCAGTGTCTTTTCACTGAAACTCTATTAGTCCAGATGTTAAATTAATCATTGACTCCCCTCCATTCGGTATGCAGCTGCTATATCTTTTAGGGTAAGTCATAATATCCTGAATTATTCATGTGCCCCCTCCGAGGAGTCATTTCTATCTGAATTATTGAATTCCACAATCCCAGCATTGACTTCCTGATTGGCCTTTTAATACAGCAACTCGGCACCCAATTTCTCAAGTTTTTTCTTGCATTCTGTTTTTTTCTTTTCTAAACTAGATCGCTCTCTCTTTGATGCTCTATTTACTCTCCACATTCCGGCCATTCCGGTCATTGTTTTCATGATAATGGCAGCGTTTCGCTTTCAGTGTAACTTAATCGTTTGTGAATATGTGTGCGACTTTTAGGGAACTGTCCTTTGGTATTGAGAAATTTTGAGGAAACGGATGGTTCTTTGGGGCCGATAGCGAATAGGGAGTAAAATGTCTTATGTAGGTAGCAAGGTTCCATGGCTGGAGACTCCTTGTCACAGATTCGAAGACAGGAGTGTAGCGGTGAGGGGGTGAAGGGGTGTTGGGCCAAACCGCATACAAATTTGGCTAAATGTTACCACTGCAATAGCAAAAAAACGTAATCTGCAAAATAAGTAGACAAGCAAAAACAACAAAAAAAAAAACAACTGGCACGGGGAGATGTCTGTGCAGTAAGTGACAAATTGTATGTTTTTCTTTGGCACTCCTGGCTCCAAAACATAGATTCCATACTCACTACCATGCAGTTTTAACCAAATAAAATGTTGCGTACAGCAGATCTTGCGAAAAAAGCAAAAAAAAAAAGAAAAATGATTACGGACGCACATCCACTCACCGCAGAATAAAACCATTCCGTCACAGTCATGATGCCTCTTCGTGAGTGAACAACGATGTATTGACTCAAAGTTGATCCAGTGAGTTAGTCAACTATAGATAAAAAAGTGTGAGTGGTTACTATGCTCACCTTTGCTGGTGAATTACTTGACGACACGCCCTTTTTCTCTTTGGAGAGGTGCAAGATGCAAGGCTTCATACTGTACGTTAGGCAGCATTTTTTAAATATTGGATGAAAGTATGCATCCATTTCTCCTCATAATTATCCCTATGATACCTAAGATATCACTTTTGAAGGACGATGGAAATGGAGCTCATCTGTAGATCATCCCCAGAGCCGGTGACAATAGTGTTCTCTCCCTGACAAATGACAACAATCCATCTATTGAGATCGTGAACGCAAATCGCGGAGGTTCCCAGCGCTCTGAACGATGTTTTGTGGAGTCCTTCACCTCCAGTTACTCAATTCCAAAAAGTCAAGTGGAGGTATGTCACCCCTCGTGCGCCACGCCACTTACTTCTGGCGGAGAGCTTTGCGAGTTGCCGTGCCATTTCGAACTGACCGTGATTAAGTTCCGTCCTCGTCGGAAGCCTGGCTTTCAACGTTCAGCCGGTGAAATAAATAAAGGACACACATCACAGCGGAGCGGCCGAGGCCCCGCGGGGGGAATTAAAATGTATTTCACAAATGGGACCTTACACGCTCTCTTAAGAGTTGGAGCTCCTCCATGTGCGTCACTGAGACACAAAAGTAACTGCAACGAAAGTGTCTAGCTAAATAGCAGGGGGAGAGGGCGGGGGGGTTATTTGGATCGTAAACTCTGTGTGCTGAATGAATGAATGATCGAATGAATGAATGAATGAATGAAAGGCGGCACTGTGAAAAAGACTGCGTCAGAGAAAGTGTTCTAGCTAACTCAGTTCTTCGCGGGTGGGGGCAGGGTGTGCTTTTCAACCCCTCCTTGTGATACGTGTTAGGATTTCAGATGATTCCCACCGCAACCCGCTGACACCAATGCGGCGACGGCAAATTGCGGCGGACGGACATCTCGCAGAGAGATGGAGAGAGAGATCCATCTCCATCCAAGCCTTACCCTTACCAACCCATTGGTATTTTTTTACCTGCGTGGAACGTAATGCAGACTTCAGTGATAAAGGAATATTCCATTTGAAACATGCATGACATACGGTTACTGTGTTATAAGCCACCCATGTCCAACCATTCTGTGTAGAAATTGGTAAATAAAAAAAATGTATAAGCGGGTGCACTAATGGAAACACTGCAGATACATATTACACACTACACATATCCATTCCTCTGAAGCATTTATTGTCTCAACAGAGCCCATTTTCTTTGCCACATGAACGTGGAAGAGTGTGGCCGGAATTGCTCTACGTCGTGGCTCGCTTTGCCAAAACAAGGCAAAGTGACTCTGCCTCAAATCCACAACCTTTTCTCTTCAACTGTGGCACTGCGACAGCAGAGGCTTCGGATCATGTGGTTCTCAAGAGGCAGGGGGGAAGGACGGTGTGTCTGTGTGTGTGTGTGTGTGTGTGTGTGTGTGTGTGTGTGTGTGTGTGTGTGTGTGTGTGTGTGTGTGTGTGTGTGCATGTGTCTGCGTGTGTGTGTGTGTGTGTGTGTGTGTGTGTGTGTGTGCGTGTGTGTGTGTGTGTGTGCGCGTGTGTGTGCATGTGTGTATAACAGGATGAGATACCAATGCTGTGGATGTGGATATGTTTCAAGAGAACAGATCCAATCAGTGGAAAACATGGAATGGGGAGGAAGTGAAAATCCCAACCCCTGAGAAGAGACAGATGCTTCACTGCAGCACCTCCAGCGCACTGGGACCGTAGAGTGTCCCAGTGCTGCCCTGGTTGAGGAGTCCTATCTAAGTGGGACGCAAGCGAGAGAGAGAGAGAGAGAGAGAGAGAGAGAGAGAGGCTCCAGAATGTGTTCCACTTTCCACTTATTGGGGTGGGGGTCATAAAAAAATCTTCTTTTCCGCCACGTTGGTCCAACTGTCCGTGGTGTCAGAGCAGTGTGCCTCATTCATTTGCAGGGAAAGACAGGCCATTTTAGACTTGACTGGTAAAGTACCGTACTGCACAATAACTTTTTGGGGTACGGCCGGGTGCGGCTAGGATGGAGACAGTCTGAGACAGAGACAAATCTACCACACACACACTGCGGAGTTCAGTGAAACTCTGATTCGTGCCAATGTAATGACCTCACACGAGAACATGGCCACCCTTATTATTTAGAACTAGAGTCAGTGAGGTGACGGGACTCACGCATCATCCCTGCCAGTACACGCACGCACGCACGCACTCACGCACGCACTAACGCACGCACGCACGCACGCAGGCACGCACGCAGGCACGCACGCACACACACACACACACACACACAGAACCACCTTTCAGGACTGCCGTGGCCTCAAGAGAGCTACACCTTTCTCCCATGTTTGTATGACAAGAGATAACGTGTGAAAATGGAAGTTGCAGAACTGTTATCATCACGTGTAGACCTTAGGTTTCCAACCTGTGGTCCCTAAATGGGGTGGGGGGGGGGGGGGGGGAGTGCAACTGTTACAAGGTAGTCTAAAAGAGATTAATGGAAAATGTTGCACAAAATCATAACATACCTACAGGCTCATGCGTAATACGCTTTCTGCTGACATAAATAAATAAATAAATAAATAAATACATAAATAAATAAATAAATAAGTAAATAAATATTTATAAATAGCAGGCCGGGTCCAAAAAAATAAGAGTAATTGATGGAATTCCTCAAGCACAGTATACAGTCATTTTCAACCTTCAGCGGTCATGCATGATGTATCATCGACAATGACATTATGTCGGCTTGTATTACTCAGCCGACTGTAGCTATGCACTAGTTAGGAGATGAATTGATGACATAATGGAAGATGGATGGTGGTTGTCTTTGGGCAGAATGATAAATGACATGGACATTTTTTCCTCCCACACAATAGGCTTTTGTCCAAACGTCCGAAATATGTATTCATGGCGCAATCAACTAAAAAAGGCAGAGCAGTACATTTCTCAATAGTAAAACATTCAGTGAGATTGTGCTATAAATATGTGTTATAAATGATGAGAACCAACGCCTCGGTTGAAAAATGCCGAACCGTTTTTCAATTCGCATTTGACAATAGTGAATAGAAACATTCTTTTGCACTTTGCAGCTTCCAGTGCCTAGTAACCGTTTGTCATGGCTGGTGGGAAAGGGGGAAAAAAAAATAGGATGAACGAAGTTTGGGTAAATGGGGTCATACACAATGCGCCTGTCATGTTTTCCACACACAATTTTTTTTTTTCATTGCATTTTACTTTGTGTTTGCAGGTTACATATACTCCTATCAGGAAGACGGTGACGTTTTGGGCTTTGCTTCTCCAAAAAAGGAAATCATTCATCAGATGTCGTACAGGGATATTTCACGTTTTTCGATTTGCCAGCGAGAATCCTTGGCATCTGCTTGGCTTTACAGAAAAAAACAACAACAGCATATAAATCAGGATGATACATTGAAATCCTCCAGTGGCTTAATAAAATGGGATGTATTGGGATTTCAATAAAGTGTGCATTTTCTCTGGCGAGGTGAAATACCGCGTTACAGCAGCCTCCCCCAGTATCTCCCTGGATAAGTTTTCCACTGTTACCATAGCGAGAGGCTCAATGCATCCACTATTTAAGCCTGTTTCTTTCATTCCTGTCTCCTACTGGCAAATATCAACCAGTGGCACCTGGCACAGACCAAGCCCTGTCTGGGTGAGACAGTGAACAGAAATAACTTTTTAACGTTTTTAACATTATTTCATGGAATAAGCTGTCTTTAACATTGACCACGGCAAGATGATGATGACAAAACTCCTGTATCTTTGAATAAGTCCCCTATGTCTACAATTCTGTCGTAGATACTGTATCACTATTTACATTTCATATTAAGATGCACCAACAGCAGGATTAAAAGTTGTTCTGATGGATTGTCATCACAGGAAACAATCTGAATCACACAACCACATTCGAGACAAGCCTGAAGCTGAACACATCTTTGTAGTTATGACACGAAGACAAAGATGTAAAAAATTCCTCTTTTATAATACTGTCAGATGCTGAGATGCGAGATGGAAATCTTTGTCATGTCATCATCACAAACCTCCGAGACGACGACGAGACTGGACAGCGCTTGCCGCCCACGCATGCTTCCCAAGCCAGAACGCAGGTGACCCGGAGTTAACACGGGGGGCTTAATGGGCACAGCCGCAGCCACCTAATCTCCAGCTCTCACATTGGGCAATGCAGATAGCTCCAGCCTCCCCTGTCCGCCTGATGCATTGTACTTGTGAACAAGAGCTGCGAATTTACTGGCTTTCAGAGCAGGAAATGAGAGGAGGCTTGCCTTTAGACAACCCGGCATGTAATTATGGAGTGATTTATGAGCAGCTGAAGGTGTGACATCTACTGTACGGTACAAGCAGGCAGCAAATCGTATCACAGCCGCTGCAGAACTATTCATGTACCACAGGACGCAGAACCGGGCGAGCCAGCTCAATCTCCTCATGCATTGTACTGCGCCGGGGGCACGACGACACCCCCGTGCCACGTAATCCTGACTGACATCCTGTGCCGCTTGTGAATTTGACGGAGGGGAGCTGAAATTTACGACGGCTTGCATCGCTGAAGTTGGAAATCCGCAGGTAGTCTTGAAAAGTTTCCCCGTTATGCTTTCTAGTGGCCCCGACACTGCCCATTGCAGTAATGAAAGTCTTTCATTGAGGCCGGGGGACTTTCAACATGTTTCTTCTCTTCTCCCCTCCCTGGAGAGGACTGGGGTTTATGTAACCGTGCCTATTTGGCTGTAAAGAAAATTGTCAAGAGACATCGAAGCACCATGGCAACCCAGTTAATTATGTAGGCGGAAATTAGCTGAAAGTTCATGAACTGAATAAAAAGTATAACAAAACGTCTCTTTTTTTTTTCTCCCTGGAGCAAATCCATCAGTTTGGTTTCTGCCTTTCGTCACTATGTGACCGTACCAAACGCACTGGACTGCTTTATTTATTCAAACTGAGTGCCTCTTTAATTTCTGTGAAACAAGAGAGACAGTTTACTGCAAACAACCGAGCGTTCATCGGGCAAGGACGAGGCGAGTTGGTCTCTCCTGATGTATTCAATAATGGGGCTGTGTCGGGGTACAGACAGACAGACAGACAGACAGACATTCCTGGGACAGATGGAATCCAGCGCATGGGTGAACCTGTGATCCCTTCCACCACGGATCCCATGCCCGCCACGCCCCCACCCTAATTGAGCTGTCTTTCCCGTCATTAATAGAGACAGGACAGGCCCACAATGAGCGGGGGCGGGGACAGGGGCGCAGTGCTCCATTGAGCTTCGGAGGCTGCCGAACGACATCCTTGGTCATCACTTCCTCTTGGGGATGTTTACGGGTCGCCTCCATCTCTCTCAGTGAGTCTTTTTTGGCTGCGGCGCAAGAAGCCACTCACTCCGAGAGGCATAGGAGAGAGGAGAGGACCAATAAGCCAAGGATCCCCGAGTGTGATTCCACAGACTGGAATGAGAAAAAGAGAAGAGCGCTCTACCAAAATGGCCTCATTAGCCGACAGAACGATACGTACTGCCGACTCGATATCGCTCTTCCGATTCGGACCGGGTCCATGCATATTCAGTGGCTAGATCAGTCTGGAAAGAGCTTACCTTGGAGACAGCTTAACACATCACATTAGTTGGACATATTCAGGGGAGGTTTTTCACTCAAGGGAAATAGCTGTATCTGTGAGAGAAAGGTGCGAGGCGTTGCTATTGATGAACTGATAAATTTTTTGGCCAACAGTGTAAGACACTCATGGTGAGTGTTTATTTCCTACTTGCCCAAGGTTGAGGATCACTGTGTATGATCCAGCGGAAGTGATTTCTTTACAAAGTCATCCGTGTGACGGCTGGCTCGTGGATAAAGATCACTGTGTATGCTCGGGAAATACTTTATGCAAGTATTTCTTATAAAGGAGAGATATTTGGCCTACAGTGTAAGAAAGACATGGAGAATGTTTATGTGTATGTGTGTCGATTCTAGGAAGTAAATGAGCGAAAAACGAAAGTTATTTGTTATAAAGGAAGTTATAAGGATGAAAGGTAATGCAGGTAAGAAAAGCACATGGGTTTATTTTGTGCATTCTGGGTGTCATGAGAGTAAAATCCAAGACTCCATTGAAATCCAAAAATGACTTGCAGACGAACGCTTATTCTTACCAGGTTTTTAATTTATTTGTTGAATTATCTTATTATCTACTTTGTAATTGTCAATCTCTGCTCAATACTGGCCCACGGACTTTCCCGCTTATATGCCCAAACTTGTTTCATCCAAGCATGGACAACCATTCAGACACCAAACAACCAGTGGTTGTGTGTATTGTTGGTGGTAGGGGGTAGTTTCTATGCCTTACTTTAGTGGCCACTATTTCTTGCTAAGTGTCCAATGCTGCTGATTGTGACTTTAGGTGATTTAACGGCAATAATAATGGCAATTCAAGCGAAAGCATGTTGTGCAAAACAATGCAAAACATTCAAATCAATCAAAGTAGGAATGTAAAGGCATCGTTGTACTGAATGTTGAAGATGGTTCAGTAGCAGCTGCAGATATTTGTGTGGAGGCCAAATCTGTCGTGCACTTTGTCAGACTGTTTGGTAAGGAGGACAACAGCTGCAGATTGACAGTCAATTTAGACTTCAGCAAGACCGAAAAAGTTGCCTTTTCTTATTTCAATGGATCCCTTCTTGAGACCATTTATTAAAACGGTATTATCGAAAATTCTGCACATTTCTGAATGATGAGGGCAGTAGCTTGCGGTAACCACAGAGTGCTCAGATTTCCAGAGAGCACTTTTTCCTCCTCTTTGCCTGGAAAAGTCAGCGCAGCAGAATAAAGGTACGGGGAGGAATTCTAATCGAGGATGGCTGATGCTACTTGTGGAACAATTTAATATACTGTTTATCTCTGCCTGCAGCAGCTGTGGTGCCTGGTTGCTTCTTTTTTTTTAAGATCACAATTCTACGATTTCAGGAAAATTAAATGCGGTGAAAGGCTAAATGGATGACCCAGTAAAGCTCAAAGATATGATAAATGAACATAGGAAAGGGAGGAATAATTAAAGTTCAGCCATCGTGTAAAATTACAAATGCAAGACAACATATATAATAACTAGAAAGTATGCTTGTGTGCCTTTCAGTACTATTTTGTCTTTCGATAACTTTTCTTGTGCGTGTTCTGACAGGCGGCGTGAAGTTTTGCACCGGATGATTAAAAGACCGCTGTTTTCAATTACTCAACAAGTAGGCACGTTTAGAGATCAAAGGGGGGTAAAGACTCACTGGCGCAGCCATGCCCCTAAGCAAGGCACCACCACTGCGAGTTGCTCCGGTGGCACCACAGCCAGGAGGCAGCGGTTTGAGCGGCTTCCAGCTGTGAGAGCGCGTGGAGCCACGGCAGAGGCATGGGGAGGGCGTTTGAAGGTGCGAGCGCGTTAAGACGGAGTCCGTCAGAGCAACAATGAACATAGGGGTGGCGATGCAAGACTCGCAAATGATTTGTTCGTTGTGAACTGTTACGCCCACTGACTCAGAACGGAAAGGAACCCATAAGCACGACTCAAAAACAAATCAGGTAAGAAGTCAAAGTCCACAAGGGGATCAGGTTCGGTTCGGACGGTAGGTACAGGAATCATGACATGCCTTTTTTGTTGCGCTTGCTCTTTGGGAATTCAGACAACGACAGCACAAATTTGGGACTGGGGAATGGAGTGCTCCTGTGGGGGTCTACGATCATGTACATGTACACGTCCAAATAGACTTAATAAAAAAAACATCACAGGCGTGATACTACAGCTTTCATTTATTGTTTATGCACGGAGCAGCCATCTTGGATTTTGAGGTGGGGATTGGTGTGGGTCTCAGAACTTTCCGAGTCGGAAATTTGACCTGAGGGGGCGGAGCAGCCATCTTGGATTTTGAGGTGGGGATTGGTGTGGGTCTTTGACTTTCGGAGTTGGAAATCCACCCTGAGAGGGCGGAGCCAACTTTCTGCACGGTTATTGCGTTCCAGTTTAAATTTGACTGGGAACTCGGAAATTCCGACTTCCCAGTTCTAATGGAAAATGCGATTTGTGACATGGCATGAGGAAATGACCAGATGATGATGATAAAACAAAAAAAAAAACAAATATAAATACTGGGAGATCAGGGAGGATTCATGAGTCGGTAGTCAAATGAGTCTTTCATTCCTTTGTTTGTGACTATGTAATAGCCCTGGTCCAGCCCAGGTTTTCGAAGGCATTCACTGGGACTCAAACCTCGATTCGTGAAGGAAAAGAGCAACGTGCCCGAACAAGCTCCTTGAGCTTTGATTCAGTGAGCATACGAGCGAGAGAGTCCTCCATCACAAACGGAAAATAATTACTGTGGACTAAATTAACGCGGGCAAAAAAGGCATTTGATATAATTCATGTTGATCGCGACTGATTTGCACTTTGCATCACAACACAATGTAGAATTTGAACAGAAGTAAATTACTTTTGTGGTTCCCGCACAAAGATTTTTGAGATCCCTACTCTGCATTCTTCTGCCTAAATCACCCCGTGTCCAACAGTTCTAAACTGATTCTTGTTTCTCACTGTTCACCGGAAGTCGTTGCAGTACATTAACTGAATGGGTTGGATTCAGTTATTTTTGGATAAACATTTTTTTTTTTTCAAAGCAACGGAAAAGGCAAAGTAAAACTGAAAAAAACTGTAGTTTAACAGATGGCTGCATTACTGGCCTGCTGAAGTATGGTGTGACTGAAACGAGTGAAAGGGGAGACAGAGAGACAGACTGAGAGAGAGAGAGAGAGAGAGAGAGAGAGAGAGAGAGAGAGAGTGAAAGTGGGTAGATGATGGACAATTTTCGCAGCGGATCCCTGAACACTCCAGCCAGCTATAAACGGCTTGTCCTGATTGGTGCTTATTTCAGCTGGAAATGTGTTTTTTTTCTTCTTCTTTTTTTTTAACAACGATACTGGCATAGGTGTTGGTTTAGTCATGTTTTATCTGGTTGATATTTGCGTGTGTGTGGGTGCGTGTGGCCTTCCCTCAAAACATCTAGACATTAGAATTTGCCAAATTTTATTTATTATATAAATTATATATGATATATTTATTGTATATTTACACATACAACAAATTTGATGTGGTGAGGATTGGTGCATTTATGTATAGACAATTGCCATAAAAAACACCCCCCAAAAACTGCCAAATACAGTATACAAAATATACAGAATGTACAAGTGCAATTCTACGCACAGGATAAATTGCATGTATGGGTATATAGCATAGAAATTATTATTATGTTATCAATAAATCATTACAGTATCTACAATGTTATTACAGCGTTATTCAAGTATTGCACGGTTATTGCAAGTTTTGCGGATGTGTGTGTGTGTGTGTGTGTGTGTGCGTGAGAAAAATCAAAAATCAAAAACAAAAATCAGAACCTCCGATAATAATCGGATTTTTAACTGACGGCAGCCCGCCCGCATTGGACTCCCGTCAGCCACTTTAACAAGGAGCCATTAAGTCTAACAGTAATTTTATTTTATCTTTTCCACACGGTGCATCTGCACTAATTACTGTGTCGGTGGTGCAACCGCGTCACACCAGTCCTGTTTGCATAATAACAGTGGGCGTCGTGAAAGGAAAGGTAATTCAGCAACATGCTGGATGTTCAGGCGGGACAGAGAAGATGTTTATTACCTCGGGAGGGGAGAGAGCGATGACAGCTTATACGGCGAACAGAGGTAACCCGCGTTGGAACGTCACGCAAGAGGGACGCCATTCATCGGCGAACAAACGCAGGCGCTTCCCGCCACACGCCGCGGACCGACAAGCTGATAACGTAATAGCAACTGCATATGTCGAGCGAGAGAGAGTAGAGAAAGAGTCAGAGAGAAGTGCTTGGAGAACTGAATGACACGACGGCCTTTGACGCGAGCATCAGTCTAAATGATAATGTTCCGTATTGGTTAAGCCAATCAGTGCTACCCAACGCTACGGAGAACAAATGCCCGGCTGTCTTTCAGTTTCTCGCTCATAACTGAGTTACCCCGTGTTGATCGCGGCTCTTCTGCATGGCAGTGATAACACGCTCATTAAAGAGACGTTTTACATGAGGAGAGGAGAAGGTCCCCTGATTTACACCCCTATGGCTGGGATTTAATTTCCGCTGTGTTGCCGCTAAAAGTAGAAAAAATGACCTCCAACTGTCCTTCGACCCAAATGTGCCGTGAAAGGTTTTGAGAAAAATTGTTAAGATAAAATGTCAGGACGGTTTGGTTTTTTGTTAGTATTTCTAGGTATTTCATTGCTTTGCAGAAGCAGTCAATACTCCCTCCTCCTTTAAAAGATGAAAAAAGAGAGCTGTGCCAGATTTCAACCCCATAAGACTTGACCCCGTCCTCCCTCGAGCAGCGTATCACATTACTAATCAGATTATGGTCTCTTTTCCAAGAGCTTCACTTAACTCGCCGCAAGTGCAGTAGCCAAGTTTACCTTTCAGTATTCTTTTTTTTTTTTCTTTTTTTTCATGGTTTCACCTGACACAAACGTAATCACAATCTTTCAATTTCAAGTGCCTCCATTTTTTCCCGATCGACCTTATTCCATTCACCCAGTGCATACACATCTCTAAAATCCCCAGCTCGGTTCCATTTGGGTGGGGGAGGAACCCAATAGCAGGTAATTTACTAAGTGGCAATGGTCGCCGCCCCTAGTTTTACAGCTTTACCCATCTGCGTCCCCACGAGCCATCCAATCTCCACCATGTTGCTAATGGAAATATATTGATCCTGCCCGCTCCATATTCTATGAAGAAAAAAAGAGTCGATGTTGGGAAGGCTTGCTGCGCGACTAATCTGTTGGGTTTGACAGAGTGAGATACTGACACAGTATTCAGTGCAATGGCCCGGAAAACATGTTCAGAAACAGAAAATCCCATCAACGCGACCGCTATGCACAGCACTGGTTGCATGGCTGTCGTGCTGATTTAGGACGTCATCTCCGGGCGTTTTATCACATTAGTACCAGACGTCTAGCAACCTTGAACAAATGTTGAATTCTGAACTTGCAGGACATGACAGGGTTGTCACAACCAATACGCAGTGTTGCAACCCTGACAGGATCTGGGTGTGAACTACACTGCAACGAAAAGGGTGTCGAGAAAAAAAACGAGAAACACACAGTGGCCACTTTTTTCCCTAGGTTGCGGACCCTTTACGGGGAAATAAAATCCTTACCTAAAAATAAAGTCAAAGTAATCCTTCCACCGGGTAAACTCCTCAATAACACATGTTACTGCTTTGGGGGGGGATTCTTAAATTCTTAAAAACATTTTCGCTGCAGTCGAATTGCGAAGCGAAACTCACCTCATCCAATCAGCTAACTGGGTAGTGGATGCCAGTTTTTTGTATCAAACTCCCACCAACACAAATTACACACGGTGACATTGAGGGGGAGTTTTTTTTCTTTTTTTCTTCTTGTTATTATAAGAGATTATTCTTTCATCCAAACCATGAGCTTTCTTTCTCATCAACCTACTGAAAATGTTTTCCTTCCAGTTTCGCGGATCCGGGCGATACACAAATGTCTAAATTCCCGCTGCGCAAGACGGCGTTTGTCATCGAAGAGAAACCTTTTGGGAGCACTCTAAATTCTGCACCGAGCGGAGGGAGAGAGTACTGATGGATGGGGCGAATGAGCCTTCAGAGGGAACCATTATTTGCCTTCCAAATGTGTGAAATGTGTCTCTAAAAGGACACATACAAAGTTGATTAAAAGAAAAAAATATATATATATATTACTTGGTTTTGTTAAAGTTTGTGGTAAGACAAAGGGAATTAGAAAAGCATAGTACATTTCTAAGTATACAAAATGGCCCCTTATACAGTATATGAACCAAGAAGCATTAAGGTGACCTTCAGCACATCTTAAAAAAACTAAGTGTTCGCACAGGCAGGATTGTATGAGCACTGACTCATTCCTTTCTTTGACTGGTTAATTAATGGACTTTACTTCAAAATCAGGGCAGGGGTGATGGTATCCTCAAACTATCCATGGCTTTTACCCAAGGGAGCATGTGGCAACCAATTAGCAAGAGGTATCTGGCGCCCATTCCACTCCCCCGAGTCAAGGAAGGGTGCTCTCACACTCAATTGCACGATTTGCTGAAATGCACCAGTGCTCTGGCAGGAACTACCAAGTCTCAATGAATACAAACCGGTGGAATCTCAGATAATAAAGACCCTTAATGAGGCTGGTACAGTAGCACCTGAGACCCCCGACAGAGCTTCACTAGACCCCGGCAGTTGTATTTCCTCGTCCTATGTAGCTGTGAAGGATACCGTCTTATACCGTAGACGCTCCACAATCTTTAGGGCCCTCCGACACTCTCCTGCTTGCATAGAAAATCAAAGAGACGCAGGGGCACAATGTCAATTTATTCTTGATTATAGACTAGCCACCCCTGCAACCTGAAAACGTCTAACTAAGCCTCTCCAAAGATGTTTTGGATTTTTTTTTGCAGTGCATAACAGAGACGTCCAAGGGGACTGCACATAACAATGGCGATAACTCTGAAATTTCAGACCTTCACAGCGGACCTTGGGACTTCAAAATAAACCGCTGACATCCGTTCCTTTGCCAAACAGCAGCGATGGACTCCCGCAGGTTCTTAACAGAGTGTGGAAATATCTTGAACTTCCTCAGAAAGATCAGACCAGTCAGCATCGACCAGCCTGTGTAGGCCAAATTAACAGCGACCTGTTGAATGCCAAAGAGGCTACATCAAATTTGACTATGCGTTGGAGCTGCGGTCTAATTTGCACAATGCCTCCCGCAATTTCTGCGGCTGGCTAGAGCGCTTCGGGAGTACGTTCAGCCCCTCGGCTTATCCCTCCGTCCTGTAATAAGGAGCGCTTCAAGCTGGCAGCCTTCCAGCCACACAATGGTTCCTCGGGCCGCGCTGTAGGCCAATTTAGTGGGGTACTGAAGCGACAAACGCAACAGCATTGCCTCTCCTCCGAGCGGTCTCTTTCCTCTGCCCAGGACTACTCTGTACATCTGCCCTGCCTAGCGAGAACATTCGGGTCTGAATCTTAATCCGTAATATGAATCGGTGCTGAGACTGAAATTTGCGGGCTGTGCAATGTGTACCGAATGCACATTGTACTCGAGCGCTAAGGTTGTGATTCAACTTGTAAATCGACTGTGAGAATGAAGTGCGTGTTTTATCTTGCGGAGCACGCTCCCTCCGTCCGCCACTGTAAGGAACACAAAACAAATAATTATTTGAGTAATTATTGAAGGGTTATTTGTAACCGACACTTTTCTCCCTTCTAGATTGGACCGCTGATGCAGGTGGTTTTTCCTTTTCAACTTGACGGGGCTGCCGCATGAAGCCGAGCAGCTCTCGCCCCGTCGCCGTGAGGTCTCACCGCTGGCGGCGGGGCTTCTGTGCCTCCGGCGTTTGTGGGCGTGTCGGCTCAAAATCGACTGGCTGTTGTGGGTGCGCCAAACATTTCAAGCCTCTCTCCTCCATATTATATCTCCTCTATATTATATCTCCATATTTAATATACATTTTATACTAGATGATGGTGCAGTGTCTACTTATTTTTTTTAAATGGTGTAGTTTGTTTACTTGGCAAAATAAATAACCTCTTGAAAAAAGGATTACGTAAATAATCTTGCCACCCGTTCCTTAAAATAAAGAATTGTCCTTGTTGAGGAAACATAAAATGAGGTGTTCCTTATTTTATCGATAGTTTTGTGTGACGTCTTTCATAAAATAATAATAGTGGTTCCATTTTCCAAGGAGCACCTCCATTGAGAGCGTATCTTCCCTCCTATTGGCCGCCGCCCGGCGCTCTGCGCTGCTCATATGCATAAAGTTGAAACCTGCTCAACTTTCCTCGTCGCCGTGAAGCTCTCAGCTCGTCGCAGGTCGTCACTCCGCCCCCTGCAGCTGGATGAAGCCACGCTACGTTTGAAAGGCATCACAGTCGCCTGTCGCTTTGCAGTGCCCCGTCACCGGCAGTGTAACCGTATCATAAGAGGGAAGAGAGGATTCGTGCCATTCACTTGAAACACATGAACCCGCCGCTGCACGATCACCAAACAGCACAACCAAATCAATTCGTGACTCGGTGACTGGTGACTGTCATCAGTGTCATTGGGCTGCATGAGGTCATTGCCGTGCGATTGCACAACTTCAGTACGGGGCACAGCACGCCAACACCAACCTCTTTTCTATGTCGCCACTTTGAGTTATGCCAGCAGTACATAGTGATGAGGAAGTTTGCTTTTTCTTTTTTTTTTTTTTTTTCCTTTTTCACAAATCCCAACTATATATAGCAATATCTGACAATGATAAGAAAAAGCCTGCGGGGATGTATGATGACATCGCTTCAGGTCTCCTATCTGGTCCTGAGAAGTTCTTTCATGTCTTGGTATCAAGGAGCCAAAAGGTGACAGTGTTTGGAGCTGCTTGGTGAAAACTACGTTTTCACCCGTGGTGATTCTCCATCTCTTGGGGGAGTGATTAGTTGTTTATAGACAAAAACATGAGAAGACAGTTCTCCAAAGAGGAAAAAGGAAAACTAGGTTGGGGACTGATGGCAATGCAATGGCGTGACTAAATGACGAAAGGAAATGTTAATCATGATCCAAACTGTCTTGCTTGCAAGCATGTTTATGACACATCTAAAATGTGTTTATGTGTTAATTTGCATTTACTGGACAGAAACACAGCAAACTTTCATCTTCAAAAGGTCCATTGTGGAAAAAGTGGAAATAAAATGAGTTGGCGCCAAAAGAATTCCATCGAGCGATCATCTGCGGGCAAGCCCAAGACGGCTCCGTTGATTCGTTTTTTTTTGTTTTATTTAGCCAAGCTTCTGAAGCAGTTTTTTTTTTCCTCTGGGTTTGAGCTTCCCTCTTTGCTATGTAAGGCGAAGGCTGTTTATGTTGTTCCAAAAAAAAAAAAAAAAAAAAAAAAAGAAAAGCGGACCGATTTTTTTTGTGCTTGCTTCAGAATGTAGAAAGGCCATCTTTGCACGGTGTTTGTGTTGGTAAATGCTAATGTTGAATTCTTTGAATCGAATTATTGTATGCACAGTTTTATTTGCATTCCACACCGGGACCCAGTTGAACACAGCAGACCAGCGAGACACTGAATCTATTTATCTGAACTGTTACATTTCACTTGATATCTTTATGTATAGAGACTGGGCGACTCTTTAACAGACTGCAGCGATGTTCCGCCACGGCTTGAATGGCTTCAGCTGTTCGTTCCTTGGGGTTTGTTAAATGGCAAGTGCGGAAGGAGGGCCCTGTCTGTGTGCAAGCTTCTGTTGGTGGGGATGAATGATGATTAGAGGCGCTTTGCGACGAAAATCAGTGGCTATTGATTTCTATGCCAAATGCCACATACGCTCGTAGATTCAAGTTGGCGTGGAAAGGCAGGCATGTCGCACGTAGGCATGTGCGGATGTCTCAGGGGAAACAGTGAGGTACCGCCAGCCCCTGAAGCTGGCGGTAATTCACGGAGAGACTCGCGCAGCCTCGATGCCTCATTGATCGTGACTGCGGAGGAAGGGTCGGGCGCTGGAGGGTGGGCGGCTTGCGGGGCTCGTGGAAGATTAGCATTCAATGGTGCCCCGGAAAAAAAAGCGCTTTATCATGTTATTTCTGTGAAAGACCGGATGTTCCGCTATAACAGAGCAAACGCACCGTATGTTTTTCTGCATGTCTACGAAACGTCAAGCGGTCACTCAAGTTATGAATCATTTTATGTGTTTGATCAAATATACCGGTTGGTGGGGATAATCTAATATTTGAAATTATGGCAGCACTTTATATTACAACATTATTGTAACTATAACATTAAGCACAGTTTAATATATTGAATAACACACTGATGCTCTGAATGAACATAATGGAGAGTTGTGAAGAGGCAACACGCACAGCAGGGTAAACACGAATAACTTAACAATTATTAATGGTTCCATTCAGGCGTGTCAGAGCAGCAGTCTTCCAGTATAATTTATTTCACTCATGCTGTCTTACCTAGATGGGATAGGCGCAATATTTATTTGCAATGTATTTTGCCACTTAAACGTGTATCTGCCGGATACTTCAACGTCAACGTCCATGTACTTGAACCGTCAGTCCTCATCCAAACATCCATCCAGTCTGAAACGCTCCCTGATTCTGCCTTGAAGCCTGGGACTGGAGGAGGCCTGCTATTGCATAACTGAGCGCGTGTGACAGCTACAGTAACAGATTCGGCTGCACTTTATTACACTGGATTTAGCTAGTTAAAATAAAGAGAACCCGCTGGGTCCCCTCCGAAATAGATTAACACGTTGGGATGGTTAATGAGATTTGTAAGTACATAATAATTACACATGAACACTCCCACACAGACGCCTCAGATGAACTACGTCACTGTGCACTACACGTCTTCTAAACTTGAGTATGTACCTGAGAAGCTTCAAATTCACTTTCTTGTGCAGTGACAGTGATCAACATATAGTAATAACAGTGCGATGATATGTTATCATGTAATAATGCCATTTAATAACGCTAATAATTTAATACTTACATAGTAATAACTTAAAGCGTATATGCCTATAGCTATAATTCAGCCTGTGCCCTGAATGACACTATTTTATGGTTATTTCTGTGTGTTTGAAAAAAAAGTGTCTATCTTTTTCGTATATTTGGCTATTTCTTTTTACAACTGTTAAGCTTATTTTCATGCTCATTGTCTGTACAGCAATATACCCATGCTCACCACGGCAAATTCCTAAAATGTACTTGCCGGAATAAACAGATTCTGATTCAGATTGTGCTTCCTTTTGACTTGCATTGGAACACATAACGGGACTCAACGGTCCATTATGTTAAATGTGCGAACAAAGCGATGCGTCCTGTTCTTTCTGTGCTTCAGGATATTTAAGCCCACCCCCGCCAAAAAAAAATATATATATATCTGGGAGAAAAAAGAAATCCGGGAGAAAGGTGTTCTGCAGAGCGCAAAGTTCTTATGTGCTGAGTTTGCTGTGGATAGACATCAATGCGGTCTTTTTCTTTTCTTCTCTTGCTCTACAAACAGAACAGCAAAGCCTCAAATCCAGCTATCTCGCACTCCCAAGAAAGGGAGAGACTGGCTGGATCCTGCGGAACAAAAACCAGCGTGCCGGTGAAAGCAAAAATAAAAAAATAAAAAAATAAATAAGGACAAGGCCGATCATTTGAACATTCACAACAGATTTTCACATGCTACACACGGTATAAAATATTCCGACTGTAATATCCCAATACATATAGATATGATTTTTTTAATGCAATTTTGTATATCAATTTTTCTATTTTCCTATCCTTCCTATTATTAATATTATTATTATTATTATTATTAATATTATTATTAATAATAATAATACTAATACTAATACTAATACTACTCATAATAATAATAACAATAACAATAATAACAATAATAATAATAATAATAATAATAATAATATCTGTAGTTAAAAAAATATTGAAAAAAATCCTCAGACACTGACCCTTCTTTAAAGGTTTTAAGAATCCTATTAACTCCAGATTGTGACCACCACGGCCAGTTGTAATGGAATGAGAAGTGTGATTACGATCAGACCATTCCAGCCAGGGAAGAACACACACACACATCACGGAAGCACGGACCCACGCACGCACGCACACCCACACACACACACACACACACACACACAAACACCAAAATAAATAAGTACAATACAGAAACCCTTCTGCTACGTGTTTTGCTCTTGAAATTGAAATAGTTCATCTTCCTTTATCACGGTTAGGGAGGAAGCTTGTGTACGGTTGAACTGAATATTTGAATTTCCCAACACGGGGGATACCTTTAGTACTAAAGACACCGTAGCACCAGAATATGGTGTTTAAGTTACCAAACATCTTGAGGTTTTAACTCTTAATACCCCCCGAAAGAAAGCAAAAGATACTACACCAACATTGCCAAACGTGACTCCTACTCCAACCACAAGGCCTCTTAGAAATGAGCAAGTAAAACATTACTTTATTCCTTTGAAAATGTTTATAATTGTCCTCCATAATGAAATTGCAGCGGCAGGCGTGATGGTTGCCATTGTAAACTCACTTTTAAGCCCGGACACCTGTGTTATTATACTCTCTGTCTCCGTCACAAGGTTTTCAAAATCGAGAGAGAAAAATGTTCAGTGTGTTGCATGGCTGAAAAGCGAATCAAAGAGCCTGGAGTCTCGCGAAAAACCCAGTTGTGCACCCCCCCGACCTGAAACAGAAAAAAACCCGCTCTCCAGCTCTTTTGAGTCAACAGTGTTTTTGGATAACCTCGCTTAATTGGCCTGCTGTTATAATGGATTGTCCCTTTAACACCAACCTCTCCATTTAACTCCATTTATTAAAGAGTTGCAGATGGTCCTGAAGCCTGGTGTCTGGCTGGGATTCAGCTGGCTCAGAGTCAGTGCCACTACTTCATTGGCTTCTTAGTGGAAGGGCATTATTTATATATATTTTTTGTGTAGGCTTCTGAAATTGGTTCAGAAAACACCAGCTAGTCTTGAAAGAAAGTATTTTCCAAATGACCGTTGTGACGTAAAATATAAGAATAGAAGTCGGGGAGGGGGCCTGGTTATTTTATCACGCAAATGTCATGTTCTTTTTGTTTCTTCAAAAAGAAAAAAAAAAAAACAGGAATGATCAACGGTGCTTAAAATATTTCTTCAGCGCTCTTTGGCCGGGAAAA